>NW_026933410.1:0-56641 GCF_032062105.1 Saccostrea cuccullata
CGTTTCCACATGATATCTCGAGAACCCTCTGAGCTTTCGCAATGAAATTTTGCACAGCAACTCCCTATGGACTAAAAAAGAACCCTGTTGATTTTGAGGTCAAAAGGTCAAAGGTCAAGGTCATAAATTTGCAAATTCTGTCTGTTATAACACTTTCGTTTCCGCGCGACATCTCGAGAACTCTGAGCTTTTGCAATGAAATTTTACATAACAACTCCCTGTGGCCTATGGAAGATCCCTATTAATTTTGAGGTCAAAAGGTCAAGTTTAAGGTCGTAAATTTATACATTCTGTCTGTATAAAACTCTATCCTTTCCGGTCGATATTTCAAGAAGATTTTGAGCTTTCGCAATGTAATTTTATACCAAAAGTTAAATAGTCAACAACATTCAAGAAATACAAATAATTGCGAATAAATTCAAAGCCGCAGTCATTTCTGTCACAGAGTCATGGGTAGACAGCTCCATTACCAGCTCAGAAATACACATTGATGGAAATTCTATCATCCGAAAGGACCGGAACCGCAGACAGGGGAGGAATTTGTATCTTCATACGAGAAGACATAGCTTTTACTCAAGTAGATATAGATGGGGTTACCAAAAGTGACGAAGTGATATTCTTGGAAATTTTATTACCAAAAACGAAACCCATCGTAGTAGGAACATATTAGAGGCCTCCAACACAATCTAACTTCTTAGAGAGACTCGAACATTTTCTTACTCAACTACGCCAAGACTATGAGATTATCTTACTCGGTGACTTTAATATTTGTAAAGTGATAACAACCAAATGTGCCAAGCCTATCAAAAAGTTTTTACCCTCTTCGGTTTAACCCAAATTATAAAAGAACCTACTCGAATTACAAACTCATCTAGATCTCTTATTGACCACATTATGTGCAACAATACTGAAAAAATATATCAACCGGGGGTTATCTGTGTTGGTGTTAGTGACCACTGTCTTATTTATTGTACAAGAAAAAAAGTGAAACCCATTTTTGGGAAACATGATTATATTAAGATAAGGTCGACCAAAAATTATGATAAAGATAATTTTATTAAACCTTTAACTGATGCAGACTGGGAAAAATGTTTTTATGCTAGCAATGTCAATGATATGTGGTGTGCTTTTAGAGAAATTTTTATGAAAATCTTAGACAAAGTTGCTCCAATAAAAGAGGTTAAAATAAAACAAAACAAAACAAAAACTGAGCCATGGATGACAAGTGATATTTTGGAAAATATACAACTAAGGGATCAACAACTTTTGAATTTTAGAAAGGATGAAAATCAAGATAATTATAAAAGTTATTGTAAAACTAGAAACTTGGTACAAAGACTTTGTGATAAGGCCAAAGCAGAATATTTTAATGACAAAATTGAGGAAAACAAAGACAATCCAAAGAAACTTTGGTCCTGCTTAAAAAACCTAGGGTATCAACAAAATCAAAAAACCAACAGTAATATTACATTATCTATTAATGAAGAAATTTGCTTTGATAATAAGAAAATTGCAAACCATTTTAATTCTTATTTTACCACAATAGCAGCTAAACTAGTCAGTCAATTACCTACCCCAAAGGGCTTATATAACTCTTTTTCATCAGCTGTGAAACATTTTTATGAAAAGAGGAAAAGTTAAAAAAAGGATTTTGTATTAAAATATGTATCTGAAAGTTTTGTTTTCAAGGAACTAAGTCATATTAAAACATCAAAAAGTACAGGACTTGATGGTATCCCTGCCAGATTTTTGAAAGATACTGCCCTTATTATAAAAATATCTATTAAATATTTAATTAATATGCCAATATCAGAAGAAACTGTACCTGATGAGCTAAAATCTGCAAAGGTTAAACCCCTATTCAAAAAAGGTGATAGATTATAACCTGAAAATTATACGCCCGTAAGCATTCTAAGAATTGTTTCAAAGATAATGGAAAAGGCATTTTACACCCAGTTAGAATTTTTCCTCACTAAAAATAGTTTACTTTATGAATTCCAATCAGGATTTAGACGCTCTTTTTCTACCGACAGTTGTTTAATCCACTTAACAGATCACATAAAATCTAAAACAGCTAAAGAGTTTTATACTGGAATGGTTCTTTTAGATCTTCAGAAAGCCTTTGACACAGTAGACAACAAAATTATATGTAAGAAACTCTATGTTATTGGTGTAAAATCGGTTGGGTGGTTTAAATCTTGTGTCCAATAGAAAACAAGTTGTACGTTAACAACGCTTTTTCAGATGTTTATCATATTTCATGTGGGGTACCCCAATATATTTGGACCTCTCTTATTAGTCCCCTACCGGTGAAACCGGAGGGGACTATAGGTTTCCTCTGCGTCTGTCCGTCCGTCTGTCTGTCCGTCTGTCCCCGTCTGTCTGTCAGTCTGTCCCACTTGGTTTTCCAGACTTTTTTTCTAAACGCTTGCAGATATTGAGCTGGTATTTGGTATGTGAGTGTATCATGATGAGTTACAGATCAAGTTTGAATTTCGTTTCGCTTCATTGATTTTTGAAAAAATTATGGCATTTCGAATTTTTCACATTCGTTTAATTAAGATCGGGTTCGTGCTGCGCTAACTTCCGATGGTCGACATAAATACGAAGCGAGAAAAAGATGAGTTGAATTTCCGTCTTAATGTGGATTATTTTATTAGATTTAAGGCATTCACTACCTAAAAATCATGCACTTTTACCTTGGACATAACTTTTGCATATTTTAAAATGACATCTTGAAGAAGAGTGGGAACCCGGTAGGGGACATGTATTGCTTATGCAATACTCTCAGAATGCTTGTTTTTATTATACGTTAATGACCTTAGTGTCAGCATAGATTCAGAATGCAAGGTTCTTTTATATGCAAATGACACTGCTATTCTTTTTTCGCATACTAACCCAGAAGTCATTAGTAAAACCTTATCTGAAATGTTAGAGGAATGCAAAATTGGTTAGTTGATAATAAACTTTCTCTACATTTAGGAAAGACAGAAAGTATTTTATTTGGACCCCCTAGAAAATTGAAGTCTTATGATATGAACACTTTTTCAGTTGTATGTGATGGAATCAAAATTGAGTGTAAAAATTGTTGCTAAATACCTAGGAGTTTATTTTGGACAATTTACTATCTGGAGAGAAAATTGTAGAAACTATTATTAGCTAAACAAACCAACGACTTAAATTTTTATATAGACAAAAATCATGTTTATCAATGCAATCAAGAAAGTCATTGTGTACCGCTTTAATTCAATGTCACATTGATTATGCTATTACTTGTTTGTATAAAGGACTCTCTGAAAAATAAAAAAATAGACTACAGGTTATACAGAACAAGATTATTACATTTATTCTTGATGTTTCACCTAGATCAAGAGTAAGTGTTACTGAATTTGAAAAATTAGGTTTTTTGAACATTAGAAGCAGAGTGTGTCAGTTACGCCTCAATCACGTCTACAATATTTTTCATAATAAAGGTCCAAATTATATGTATAGCAATTTTAAGCAAATGTGTCTAAAAATTGTACAAGGTCAAGTCAATTCAATTTTTTTGTGCCAAGGGTTCAAAAAATGGAGAATCAAACATTTTTTATAATGGAATCAAAGATTGGAATTCTCTTCCTGCCCAGATTAAAACAATAACGAGTAAATCAAAATTCAAAAAAGAGGTCAAAAAACATTTTAATGAGAAACTGAAGAAAAATGCCAAAGAGGATTTTTTATACTACTAGATTTATAACTCAATTGTTCTTTCTTCTTGTACAATTAAGAACTTGTGTTTTAGATGCTTCTGCATAGTAAGATTAAATTTTTAAGCCATCTCGTTTATAGCCAGTATATTATTTATTGTTTATATTAAGTATATTATATATGTCATATCCCAGTAATTTTGTTACTTGTAAAAGGATCCCATTGGAAATAAGCCATACTGGCTTTCATGGGCTATCCTTGGGTTTACGCATATCTAATGTAATATATTCATTTGAATTACATGTATATAAAAATAAGATTAAATAGTCAATTTGTTTTATAACTTATCTCTTAAATTATGTATATTTATTTATTTTTTTTTATATTGTGTTAATACTCACATCTAAATGTTCTTGTATATTGCTCAATGCCTATACCTGAATAAAGATTATAATTTTTATTTTTTAAAACTTTCTAGGACCTCTCTCACCCCTCTCAAAGTGTACCGCCCCGTTTGTTTTATTAGTATTTATTGTATTATAAGTCGCTATTTTTAGCACAGGGGCATGAGGAGAGTTATTACGTATAAAAGAGGTTTCTCGGTGGACTTTATATTCTTATTACATCTATTACAACTGTTTAATAAAGGATAAATTAGACATCATGCACTGTGTAAAATTTTGACAAGATCGAACGTGAATCTATATATGGATGTAACTTCATCTTTGATATAATTTGCTGAAGTGTAAAGCAGTTCCGTGGTCTAGTGGTATGTCTCTCGCTTCTCATGTGAAAGGTCCCCGTTCGAATCCCGGACGATCCATTTTCTTTTTTTTTTCCGAAATACTTTTTGTTTTACTAAATGATAGTATTCAGCATGTGAAATGAAAAAAATTATGAGGTCTGGCTTGTACAAACAAATTCATAAAATCATCATTACAGTGTGATAAATATTCCTTATAAGAAGAATCTCCAATACACATAGTAAAGAATAAGCAATCAGATCTTTATATCCATATTGGCATATTTTATTGGCTTCAGTATACATGTACATTTAATAATTCTACAAATTCACTCAAGGGGATCCCCCCCCCCCCGAACTGCGCATGGTTTATTTTTTCCCTAAGCGGGGGACACAAATTCTCTGAATTAGCTTGTTGTGATTGAAATCATTTGGGAATATTTATCCCATTGTAGATTTTCAATCTATTATGGTGAATTACATCCCTTATGTCTAGGGCGCTTTTGAATTTTGTAGACAATGTCATTTATTTTCTCTTTGATTCTGAATGGTCCTGCCCAATGTCTGGATAACTTTCGTTCTAAACCCAGATTTTGGTTAAGATACCGTATAAGTGGAAATTTTAGCGAGACGCAAATTTAGCGATTTCTCCTTAAAAAATTGTAATTTATTTTTAGCGAGAGGTAATTTTAGCGATTTTAAAATACTAACTTAAGAAGCTATAATTACAAATAAAATGCAATCAATTTTCAGCGATATTTAATTTTAGCGATCTGAGGACCCTCGCTAATAATGCCAAAATTAAATCCTCGCTAAAAATTCTACTTACACGGTAGTATACCCATACTGCATCGCCTATTTTAAAGGGATTATACTCTCTTATCATACTCTGGGAATTTAGTTTGATATTTTCTCATTCATTTTTGTATATATTCTGAAATGTTGCTTCTTTCAGGGTCAAGTCTCCCAAGCACTAGATCAATAAGGAGTGCAACTTGTCGACCAAAGACCATCTCATTTGGGCTCATCCCTGTGAATTCAAGTACCGAGGATCTATACGCCAACATGAGTAAATGTACTAACTCATCCCAATTTTTCTGATTTTTATCAACAAAAGCTGACAACATATTTTCAATTGTACGATTAGCCCTTTCAATCATCCCGTCAGATTGGGGTCTGTAAGGTGAAGTTCGGGTCTTCTCTATTCCCAGTAGTTTACACAATTCTTGGAATATAGTAGACTCAAACATTTGACCTTGATCGGAGTGTAATTGCATTGGAACTCCAAAGATAGGTATTATATGTTGCAATAATATTTAGGATATTGTAGTAGCCTTTTTGTTTTTTATAGGGATTGCGTCAAGTCATTTTGTAAAGTAGTCTCCTACAACTAGCAGGTATGAGTTTTTCTTATGGGTAATGGGAAGTGGTCCCAATATGTCTAATGCCCAACGGGGTCATTCTACAAATCCTTGAGAATTCATGTCCCTAGGATGTTTGAAAATATTTTGATATTAAAATGGATCAAATCAAATAAACTTTCTTATTAATTTGTATTTTTAGATCAATTCAATTAAGTAATGAGAAAAATTGAATATAAATTATAAAATGTGTTCAAATAATGTAAAATTATTTTGTAGTATTGAATTTCGGTTTTGTCCCGAAAGCTATTCTCTGTATTCCGGTTGATTTTCTCTCTGATTAATATATCCTTTAAAACCTATAAATATTATTTTTTGTATATGTTGCCATTTTATTGATAAACAGTTACACAAAATATCATATAGAAGTCGGAAATACTTTAAATTTTCTTGAATGTTGGTGTCCCTGATTCGCTCGTCATGACCGAAACGTCAATAAAATCTTGAAATCACGAGCGAGTTGTCGCACTTATAATGCGATCTTCTACGAAGGAGGTAAGTTCAACCTGACTAACTTTGGATGGCGGCAGATAAAGAAAGGAAGGAGGAAACTTATGATGAACTTTTAACACGTAAGTATTGTTGTTTTTCCCGTACCTTAATTAAACTTCAGGACCGTATGCAGAGTAGCAAAAATGTGTATATGAGGTGGGGAAAAAAAATAAATGTGTATAGATATTTCTTTGGTAATTTTAGCAATGACATTCTAGAATGTACGATATCTTCCAAATAAGGCAGCCCATTAGGAAAATAATTTGAAAATGTCATTACCGAAACGGTCATTAACCATAACAGAATTTTGGTACGGTCATGACACGGATGTTACGGTCATGTTTTCAGATGACATTCTTATTAAAAAGAAAGTATTTTAAACATCCTATGGGGATTTTTTTTGTATGTGTGCTACTTTAGTTCATTGCAAGAATATTTCCACAAGTGTGGATGCCCGTAAGGTTTTTTAATTTCAATTTACAAATCAGCAAATTGCACTTCAAATGCCATGCGCATGCTTCTTGTTTTAATTTTCAAGCCTTAGTTCTGGCTAGGATGTGACTGGAACTCACGAACCCCCCCCCCCCCCCCCCCCCCCCGCGAAAAAAAAAGACAACAAAAAAACAAACAACAACACCAAAAGAAAAAACACAAGAGAAATAAACTTCATTGTATATGAAAAATTAAAATAATAATAATAATAATAATAAATACTACATTTACTGATTTAGCCGTTTAAAGTGTAAATGCATACTAGTATATATTTTAAAATATTTTTATCACTGTGTATCTTTTCGTTTTCAGAGTTTCGAAAACAGTTAGACAGTACTGATAAAGCACATGCCAAAGTAGAATATTTCTTTTATTCTGCATTAGGGGAAGACCACAGTGACGGTTGGGCGACACGTGTGTGCGATCTTTATGACTCACTGTCAGCATCAGAAGACAAACTTAAACTTCGAAGAAGTCAAGCAAAACAATGGTTTTGTCGGGAAAAGAAAGAGCTGCCCTTTGGCGCCAGCGCCAAAGAGAAGACCCCGCTCTTTATGAGCAGTATAAACAGAAAGAAAGAGAAAGAAATCAAAAGAGGAAAGAAAAGGATGACAAAAACCGTAAAAGCATAAAAGAAATGTCAGCAAGGGATCAGAGGAAAAAAAGAAGGGAATGGAGAATAGCACAATCAAACAAACGACAACGAGACAAGCGTTTAAAAGATAGCCTTCCAGAAACACCACCAACTTCTCCACCACACGATGCAATCAGGCTTCACGATGCAGTTGCAAATCAAAATAGGAGAGAAGACACAATGCGAAGGAATGGGCGGAAGAAAAAGAAAAGAGACAGAGCTAAGGCCTACCGAACAATCAAGAAACTGCAAATAAAACTGTTTCATCAAAATAGGCTACTCGAGAAATGGAAAAAAAGATATCAACGCACACAAAACAATGCAAAATCAGATCTACACAAAAGGGTTAACCTAATAATTAAAAGAGGAGAAACCAAAAAAGCTCTGATGCTTTACCAGACAATTACTGATCGAGTAAGAGAGCGATACAAAATGTCTAAAAGCAATCAAGAAAAGCGTCAGATTTCAAGTATCGTATGTGCATACCAGACTTTAAAACGTTACCGTATGGGTCTGTATGCTAAACGGTCTCTAGGAATTTCTGTCAAAAAGAAGGAACAGACTAGAAGATGTATAAAGGTGACTACCAGGACAAAGAATCTTGTATCTGAATTTCTCAATCGTGATGATAACACAAGAATGAAAGCTGGAAAGAAGGCTACTATAACCAGGAAGGGAATAAAGAAACAGATACGTTTACTAAATTTTGACTTGAAAACGCTTCATGCAAAGTTCCTTACTGAAACTTCATGCAAGATTTCCTACAGTTTATTTTGCCGTTTCAAGCCTTTCAACATTCTTCGACCAACTGCAAAGGATCGTGATACCTGTTTATGTAGAATATGCCAGAATATCAACTTCAAGTTAGAAAAGGGTTTTCAAGAGAGGGTACTTAACACAAAAGAAGTCGAGAAGGTTCTACAAACGGTTACCTGTGATATCGAAAAGAAGGAGTGCATGTATCGAGAGTGTAGAGTTTGCAGCAGTAGAGAGGTAGCATTTGACCAGAATATTTACTTGGGAAAGCAAGTTTCCTGGTTTACCTGGAAAACCAAGCAAGTGGACAAGGAGATCACAATGAATGGAAATGCAATTCACAAGAAAGTGACAGTCACATCAAAGGAAAACGATTATGGCACACTGGAAGTTCTCCAGGGAGAAGTTAACAATGATATTAAACGTGTAGCCGACATCAATATCGCACTCTGAGATATTTGAGAGAGGACCTAACAACTGAAGAAATGATAGTTCACATTGATTTCTCAGAGAATTATAACTGCAAGTACTCAAGTGAAATCCAAAGTATGCATTTTGGTTCTTCTCAAAAGCAAATATCCCTTCACACAGGAGTGGCATACACAAAGGACAAAGTTTGGTCATTTTGTACAGTGTCGGATTGTCTTAAGCATAACCCAGCAGGCATATGGGCACACATGCATCCTGTATTGGAATACTTGAGAAATGAAACTAATGTCACTGTTGTACATATTATAAGTGATGGCCCTACAACGCAATACCGTAACAAGCAAAATTTCTTTTTGCTTGTCAACAGGATCTTCCAATACGGATTTAAATCTGCTACTTGGAATTTCCTGGAGGCAGGCCACGGAAAGGGGGCGGCTGACGGTGTAGGAGCGGTTGTAAAACGAACGGCAGATGCCTACGTAAATAAAGGTGGAGACATCACCAATGCTGCAGATTTTCTCAGAGCACTTGAATCGTCCACATCAATTAAACTAATGGCTGTATCCGAAAAAGCTATTAAGGACCTAGAAGAAGAAATTCCGTTGTCAATTAAACCTGTCCCAAAAACTATGCAGATACATCAGGTATATTCTGTTGATTTTAATGAACTAAAGTTGACAAAAAAAAAAAGAAGAGATATTGTGATGTATTTTTTTCAAATGTTTTAAACACGTTGTTCTTAGAACATTAATGGATTGAATTTTTTGTTAGTAGAATTTATTTTGGACTTTTTGTTTTCAGATAATAGTCCCTAACCAAGGAAGGCTATTATACAGACAACTCTCGTGCTTTTGTGCTAGGCCAAATTTCTGCCATTGCTTCCAGCCAGAATCAGCATGTTTTCCTCTACAGGTAATGTTTACATACATACGTGTAATTTATGTCATGCAAAATTTGAAATTGACGGTGAACAGCAGAATGTGATTTATTTTGCACGACACGCCTAATGATAAATATGCATAATTAAAAATTGAAACATAATATGCGTTCCTTTTAATTTATAGTCTACTGTTGACGTCTGCAGTTCTTCGTCTCCTGAAGAAGAGCATGTGCCAATCTGTGAAACCAGTCGGATTAATCGAATTTCGGAGGTAGATGAAAGTCTTGTATCAAAATACTGTGTCGTCAAATACGACGGCCGAGCATATCCAGGAGTCATACTGGCGGTTGATGAAGATGATGAGTTAGAGGTCAAAACCATGCACAGAGTTGGGCATAATCGGTTTTTTTGGCCTATGCTGGAGGATACCCTGTGGTATGCCAAAGAAAATGTAATAACCTTGCTGAAGAATCCACCTAGACCAGTTACCAAACGGCATGTTGAGGTTGACCCTGCTATCTGGGAACTTATACAGAAGGAAGAAGATGAAATTTAGATTGTTCTAATTAAATTGAATTATGTTGTTGTTAATTAAAGAGTATTGAACTTATACAGAAGGAAGAAGATGAAATTTAGATTGTTCTAATTAAATTGAATTATGTTGTTGTTTATGAAAGAGTTTTGAACTTATACAGAAGGAAGAAGATGAAATTTAGATTGTTCTAATTAAATTGAATTATGTTGTTGTTAATGAAAGAGTTTTGATTTGAATTAAATACTGTTATATTTTTATTGGTACGTATGTTTTAGGTCATATTTTGTAGTGGCTCAATGACAAAATTGTCATGACCATAACAATTTGTCATGACCACAGCATTTTGTCCTGACCGCAACAAGCAATGTTTTACCCTCTATCTTTCACAGAAATTCCTTAAATACTTATGGTATAAAGTAAATTAATCGTGTAAATGGTAAAAATATAATTGTTACCAGTAACACTTTAAAATTTTCTACCCCTGAAAAAAAAATGAGATTTAGTTCTTTGATGAGGCAAAGTATTGTATTTGGTTAAGGGTATAGGTTTATTATCTGCATACTTCAAATGATTTAAAATATCTTTTTTCGATTAATCTGCAAAGTTAATCAACCCCATTTCATACTCCAAGAATAAACAGTATAAGTTGTGGTTGAAAAAGCTACGAGATCGATAATCTTTGTGTTATGGTCATGATATTCTCTCTCGCATAGATCTGATATTTTTATAAATATTCACAAGACCATATATTTTGACTCGCGGCCGGTATTGAAAATAAAAAATATTCACATATCTAGATACCATGGACCTGAAAAAAAGCAAAAGAAGTGTAGCTTGATTTTTTTTAATTGGAATGACAATTTCTCTACTGTTTGTAGTTCTAAATTCAAGTTTGACAGTAATGTCGAATGTCATGAGACATTTTATACCCAAAATATTTGTCTCGAGCTTTTGATAATGTCTTTTTGTAACCCAGATGTCCCCCAGTGATGCCACTGTGGATTTCTTCCAAAACTTCTTTGGCAAATGAACTGGGAAGAATTACTTGCAATTTTGGGGTAATGTGTTCCCATTCATGATAAAGAATGTTATCTTGCCATTTGAGGGAATCGAATCTAACCCAGTATTATTTGCATATTTCACTCAAATTTGATTTAGAACATAACCTACTTATTCAATCCAATGCTTCCATTTCTCGGCAAGAATTGATTCTTCATGGTGAAGAATTCTTCTATTTCTGAAAAATTCAATGGTATCTGATTGGTTCACTTGACAGTTATATGGGTGTGTCTTCATTGGTCTTTGTTCAGCACACAAAAAGAAACAATTCAAAACCCACGTGCTGTTTACAATGATATTTAAACGTTCTAGGCCTTGCTACACCTTTTTTCCCACTGTAATCTTTTGTCGCCTTTTTGAATATTATTTTTTTCACATTTTGGTACATACAGAAAATACAACCATCGTCCTGTATATCAGAGACGAACCTTGTCTTTGAAGACAGATTTAATCATTAATACCCATTCCTGCTGACTAGGGCCTTGTCATCTTAACACAATCATTTTTTTAAAATATAGATATTTCGATTCTTGTTACATGGGTATTCATTAGTTCAGTAACTTAAATATCTTCACCATACCATTTTCCCAGAAAATCAAGCTATTTCATATAATCCCGTGCTAAACTGAATGGGTTTTGGAGTCGATTCTAAAACCGCGTGTGTTCGATATTGATTGCGTCCTCGATATGTACAACGAGCGGTCAAGTTGAGCCTTATATATGACACAGTCGTGGGAGGAGTTTATTTTTAATCCATTCATTTGATTGGCTGAGGTTCTGTTTTAAGTCAGTAAGATCATATGAAGAGAAATCTTCGTCACGAAGAATGGGCTCCGCTTCGCTCCGCCCATTCTTCATGACGAAGATTTCTCTTCATATGATCTTACTATTACTTAGAACATAACCTACTTATTTAGCCAATCAAATGCTTCCTTTTTTCGCGAAGAATTGATTCTTCATGGTGAAGAATTCTTCTATTTCTGAAAAATTCAACGGTGTCTGATTGGTTCGCTTGACAGTTATATGGGTGTGTCTTCATTGGTCTTTGTTCAGCACACAAAAAGAAACTATTCAAAACCCACGTGCTGCTTACAATCATGATATTTAAACTTTTTTACAATCATGATATTTAAACTTTCTAGGCCTTGCTAACTTTTTTTCCCATTGTAATCTTTTGTCGCCTTCTTGAATATTATTTTTTTCACATTTCGGTACATACAGAAAATACAAACATCGTCATGTATATCAGAGACGAAACTTGTCTTTCAAGACAGTTTTAATCACAATTTTCATCAAATTTTTATTTGATATTAGACAGCCATACCCACTCCTGCTGACTAGGGCCTTGTCATTTTAACACGATCATTTTTCAAAAATGTAGATAATACGATTCTTGTTACATGGGATTCATAGGCGTAGGAACCGGGGGGGGGGAGGCTTAGCCCTCCACTTTTGTTGCAAATATATATATATAGACATTGAAAATTAGGGTTTACCTTTCTTGTTGGTTTAGCCCCCCCCCCCCACTTTCATTTGCTTCCGACGCCTATGGTATTCATTAGTTCAGTAACTTTAATATCTTCACCATACCATTTCCCCAGTAAATCAAGGTATTTCATATAATCCCGTGCTAACCTGAATGGGTTGGGAGTCCATTCTGAAACCGCGTGTGTTCGACGTTGATTGCGTGCTCGATATATACAACGAGCCGTCAAGTTGAGCCTTATATATGACACAGCCGTGGGAGGAGCTTATTTTAATCCTTGCATTTGATTGGCTGAGGTTCTGTTCTAAGTCAGTAAGATCATATGAAGAGAAATCTTCGACACTAAGATTGGGCACCGCTTCGCTCCGCCCATTCTTCGTGACGAAGATTTCTCTTCATATGATCTTACTATTACATAGTTTCCCAGGTAGGTTAATTTTGGGATTTTACCTATTCTATAACCTTTATAATATCTGGGTCATTTTCTTGCAAATGTTCTAAACACCTATTTTGAAGTGATAATTGTTTTTTAGAATCTTGAGAAGTAGATGGCAAAAAAAGTTTCATGATTTCCAGGGCCAGTGACAACCTGACATGATTCAGGCATGGTTCTAACATGTTCGTTAATAACTTTGTCAATAATTTCTGACCAATACTTTGTTTCAGCTCTCATGCAATGTTTACAATTTTGATCGACACAAGGTCAACTGGATAGGGCATCCGCATTGCTATGTGATCGACCTGCTCGGTATTCAATCTTAAAGTCATAGGAAGAGAGCGATTCCAACCATCGGGCTAGTTGACCTTCTGAGTTTTTAAAGTTTAAAAGCCATGTTAGTCAGCCATGGTCAGTTCTCACTTTGAACAGTTTTCCGGAGAAGTAGTGATGGAATTGTTTTATTGACTTGACAATAGCTAATAGTTCTCTTCTTGTGACACAGTAGCGTCGTTCAGGGGCACTAAAAGTTTTACGAAAGTAGCTTATGACCTTGACAATACCATCTTGTTCGTGGGAAAGGACTGCCCCTAAACCCGTATTGGAGGCGTCTGTGTCAAGGATGAACAGGCCCTCATCCTTTGGAAATGCTAAGATGTCAGAGGCAATAAGAGCTTTCTTTAATGTATCGAATGCTTCTTGACAATTGCGTTCCCATAAGAATTTTTGTTGGGATTTGTCAACTTATGCAAAGGTTTGGCAATATCTGCAAATTTATGTACAAATTTCCTGTGATAGGAACAGTGTCTTAGGAAACGTCTCACTTCCCTAACATTTTTGGGAATAGGCCTTTTTTTTTTAAACTGTGTCAATCTTCGATGGGTCAGTTGATATCCTATGTTCATTTACAATATACCCAAGAAATAAAACTTCCTTTTGTAAAAATGCACATTTTTTTGGACTCATTTTCAAACTAGCTTCTTTTAGTCGGGTGAAAACTTGTCTCAGGTTGTCAATGTGCTCTTCAAAACTTTTGGAAAGAATAATGATATCGTCTAGATATACTAACCAAATTTTCCATGACAAGTTAGATAAAACCTTTTCCATAAGTCTTTCAAATGTGGCACCAGCATTTCAAAGTCCATGTTTAGGAATTGCCAATGATCACCCCCCGGAATTGAAAATGCAGTTTGGGTTTATCCTCTAGCGACATTTTTACCTGCCAGTACCCACTTTTTAAGTCAACTGTAGAAAACCATTTTGATCCAAATAAAGCGTCCAATGCCGTGTCTATTCTGGGAAAATGTCTTTAACTGTTATGTCATTAAGTTTTCTGTAATCGATACAGAACCGGATTGTCCCACCCTGTTGTTAACAAGGGCTGTATAGGAGAACTCCATGGACTGTCCGAGGATTCGATAATCTTTTTATCTAACACGTCATTGATTTCTTTGTGTGCTTCTTTAAATTTAGCAAGAGGTATTTGTCTGGGATGTTGTTTTATGGGTTTTGCATTTCCCGTATTTATAGTGTGTTCCACTAGTTCAGCTAGACCCATGTCAGAGGATTCTTTTGGAAAAAACTATTATAAAATTCCTTAAGTAAGTCAATAAATTTCTCTTTTCGTTTTGAATCCAAATACAGTGTAATTTGGGAGTTTTTCCACAATTTGTTCTAAATGCTTTGGCAAATGAGTATCATTTTGGTCAATGTTTAAGGAATTGATGGAATATGTACAAGATTCATACATTTCTTCAACTTTTTCAATATTTGCAACTATAGTCCCTCTATAGATCTTAATACTTTGATCATTTAAATTGATGTACCGTATCGGGATATTTTCCCCGGTATTTACCTTAATCAAAGTTTTGGAATGAGCACTTCATGCTTCTCCATTAACTTTGTCGTGGCCTCTACAATAGCCACCTCCCGAAGAAATAATGGGTTTTCCACTTTCCCAGATGCTATTATCACTATTAGGAGGTATTTCTATATCCTCAGAAATTGTTCTTTTGCTAACTGGGATTTTCATTTCTTCTCTATTAAAACAGGGGATCTCTGTACCCTTAATTTTCTATTTCTTTTTCTTAATCAAAATGTCACAAGTATTTCAATTTTGTTTTAAAAAAATCTTTCCCCAATATAAAATCATTAAGGATATCTGCCACCAACACGTTGTGGGTAACAGTAACATTTCCCAAGCTAATACTTATTGGGATTTCCCCTTGAACCAAAATATTTTGCCCATTTGCCGAAGTCAAATTGATAGAAGATGATGTCAATTTATCTTTACCCAGATCTTTAGCAACACTAGAACTTAGTACTGTCACACTAGACCCGGTATCCACTAACATGGGTATCACTTTGTTTTCTATTTTCCCCACTACATACATGTACATTCCATCATTTCAAACTTTCAACATGTCATTTATCATAATTTCTTTTGATTCACTCTTTATTGGAGTTTGAGTGTCGTTTTCAATTTCAAATTTTTCATTGCATCTGACTGAACTAGTCTCTTTGCATAACATTGTTTGGTTTTCTAATGTCGTCGCTTGGGGTCTACCCCATATCTCTGTCAACTTCCGACCCCCGAACCCGACGTGTGGTAGTTTGTTCGATTCCTATTGTGGGTGAAATTTTGTCGTGAACGATTGTCATTTTATCCCATCTATGATCGGGTTTATTTCCCATATAGGGAGGTCGTTTTGGGGGATTGTTTAAATGGGTTCCTTGTCCCTGATTGAACTTCACAAAATTTTGTATCTCTTTGGTAAGAGCTTGCAAGTCATCCCCTATAGCTTTCTTAATATCCCCAACAATATCTGATTCTTTTTCTGGGTTAACTTTTACATTGTTAATTGAGTGAGCCCTCTGGGCGTTAGCAAGTTTGTGGGTTTCGAATCTGATTGCCAATATTTCGGCTTCATTAATATCTCTAGGTCTCATTTCGAGCAGGCTCAGGTCAGAATCTGTAAGAGCATCGATAAAGTGATCTAGAGCCAAGGTGTTTGTCATAGTTGGGTCTGCTGTTGGATATGCCCTTCTCGTCAGTTTTCTTATTGATGGGGATAGTGCGGGAATAGATTAATTGTTTCCCCTTACTAGACCCTTTAATTAAGCACGATACATTTATGACCGTTCTACAGATCAATAGCGGGTATTTAAAGCCCTTACAAGTGAATCAAAATCATGTCGTTGGGATTCATTTAACTTTATCAAGACTGCTCGATCTAGCCCCATTCATCAAGCTACTTGCAAGGCATAGATATTTTGTTTTATGTCCCAATTATGGAGTGTAGCAAATATGTTAAATTGGGTCAAATATTCGTCAAAGTCATCTCTCCCGTCAAAGGTTTTGGGTTTTATGCCAATGGGAGATTTGGGTGCAGATGCCACATCTGCGAGCCTGGAAGAAACACAAATATTTTCATTTGGATCTATAAGTTCTGAGTTCCCATGGGTAGTTACGGGACTGCAATTTTCTTTGTTAGCTCCACAGAGCATACCCATATGTGGATGAAAAGTAGATTCCCCATACCCATTCATAGATTGGGAAGTGGGTTTACTATTTATTTTATCTTTTTTGTTTGAGTTTGTTTATTTCTGACCACAATCTTCTGGATTCTTCTCTTACTTCACTTATTTGTTGCCCAACTTCATGTTTCATGCATAAATATTCTTTTGTCATATTGTGCATTGCATTTAACAATTGCTCATTTATGTTTTCAGACTGATGGGTCACTGATGCCTGTTTGGGAGAAGATAGGACATGGTAATCTCTGGATAATCTGGGTGATTCCCTACAAGATCTGGGATTACATCTTCTGGATTCTTCTCTTACTTCACTTATTTGTTGCCCAACTTCATGTTTCATGCATAAAAAATTCTTTTGTCATATTATGCATTGCATTTAACAATTGCTCATTTATGTTTTCAGACTGATGGGTCACTGATGCCTGTTTAGGAGAAGATAGGACATGGTCATCTCTGGATAATCTGGGTGATCCCATACAAGATCTGGGATTAAAAACTATTTCTCCAGAGTCTTTTAAGTTGCTTTTATTTTGGGACATTTTTTTAAAAATCTTTCACAAAAATGTTCAAATTAGGTACAATAAAATTTTATAAATCTTCAAATGTTTTTTTTTTCTAATCTCTATCCAATCAAAATATGGGATTCTAAATTATAATTATCCCACTTCTGACACCAATGTTACGTTTATACCCTTTATACTATTTTAGGGTTAAAGTAACTGTTGGTCTTCCAAATTTATATATCAGATAGAAATATAATACCAAATAACTTTTTATATAATACTTTATTAATATAATTTTTTTAATTTGTCAAGGATGAGTTATTGAACATTAATAAATTATAAAAGCAAATCTTATATATATCCCATATAAAGTTTTTTCCCAAACGTGGGAATACCCAAAAATATTTCTTTTAAATATTTAACTATTTAAAATAAATTTAAATAACAACAGGCATCGGTTCCCAATATTAATAAATTAATCAATTTAATTAATTACCCATCTGCTTTGGGTTTCCATATTTTTCGTCCTCGTCAGATTGAGGCAGTGAGCAAAAGCTGCGGATGACAGCTGACCGCTGTTTATATCATATTACGTTTCTAGAGAAATGACGTACGATCCGCTCCCCTTTCCTGCAATCAGACCTGCACCGGCTGTTTATTGTGCTAAGCGATCTCGATGTATTTAAAAACAATGCGAGATTCGCGGGAATTAGAATTATGTCAGTTGGAGGATCATACTAGTGTTTACAATGTCGGAATAACATAAAAAGTAGGTTATTGACAAAAGTTACGATTTAGGGAACTGCCTGTTTGTGTGTCAATGAAAGATATGGAGATAACGAACAGTATTCAATCTCGAAGTCCATAAAACAATACAAAATAAGAACAGAGCAAACACGGACCTCCGAAACATCAGAGGTGGGGTCAGGTGCCATGGAGGAGTGAGCATCCCCTGCTGACCGGTCATACCCGCCGTGTGCTCCTCGTCAATTCAGTGTATAGATAATGGACTAACAATTGGTATGAAAAACGTCAGTCAGCATTTGACTCAATGATAAATTGTATTTGCTGACAAGGTCATTGTATCGACCATAGAACTTACGAAATGATGACTTTAAACGAGACTGTTGATACTCTTGTTTCATCAACTTGCTTGTCAATAATTTACCTCGTTTTAGAAATTGTCCGTACGTAGAGCATGCTCTTGCGAATCGAATCAACTGAAATATATACACTCCGTATGCAGGTGATGAAGGTATATTGCTGCATAAGTAAGGGAAGTTGACGATAGAAAAGTTAAAGTCATCAAGTTTATCATATACCTTGGTTGTTAGGTTAACATTAACGTCTTTTCAAGTAAAATATCATGTATGAAACAGATGTGTCAGACTCTGTCGTGTCTTTAATCTCAAGCTCTCCTGGATAAATCTTTCGAATAAGATTATTTTTTATCTTACTTTCCACACTAATGGAGGATACTCGGACTGACAACTTGTCAATAAAAACAAATGACATTAAACTATCATAAATCGTAACATGTTTTTGATGAACAGTGTTGCCATGGTTACTAAACTAGAAATTTCACAAAATATCTGTGAAATTTCTTTAAAACGCTACTCCTCCTACAGTTTTGGTCTGATTTCAATATAACTTGGCACACAAGTAGACTACACTAAGATGCATAATTCAGTGCATCGGTTTTTGATTTCGATTAACTATGTTGCCATGGTTACTAAAATTAGAAATTTTTATGAAATTCCTTTAAAACGCTACTCCTCCCACAGTTTTGGTCTGATTTCAGTATAACTTGGCACACAAATAGACTACACTAAGATACATAATTTATATCATCGGTTAATGATTTTGATGAATAAGTGTTGCCATGATTACTAAAAATATAAATTTCTGTGAAATTTCTTTCAAACGCTACTCCTCCTACAGTTTTGGTCTGATTTAATATAATTTGGCACACAAGTAGACTACACGGAGATTCATAATTCTGTATATCGGTTTTTGATTTCAGTGAACGGTGTTGCCATGGTTACTAAATTATAAATTTCTGTGAAATTCCTTTAAATTATACTCCTCCTACACATTTGGTCTGATTTCCATGTTACTTGGCACACAAGTAGACCACACTATGACATATTATTTAGTGCATTGGTATTTGATTTCGATGAACGATGTTGCCATGGTTACTAAAATAGAAATTTCTATGAAATTCCTTTAAAACGCTACTCCTCCTAGTTTTGGTCTGATTTCAATATAACTTAGCACATAAGCAGACTACACTAACATGCATACTACCGTTTTATAGGACTTTTTAAAAAAAAATCCTAGGCAGTGCCTCTCGGATGACAGACGAAGTTGGCAACCTTGTTATTTTTTATATATAGTGGGTTACGAATTTTTATAAACTGTTTGTTTTTCGTATTTTTTCGGTTTGATGGTATGGATTACATCACAAATATGTCACTTAAGGATAGTTTAAGAAAAAAAAATCGAAAAGGCCCGGGGTTTATATTTGGGGGGGGGGTCCTTTCCTCAAGCACCTGTGGATTTATGAGGTTTACATGTACTATAGAAAACACAATAGGAAACATGTAGTAATGCTTTAGAAAAAAGTTCATGTTAACAACTGAATACTTCACGGCTTTTAATGTTGTAGATGGTTTGTGATCCTAATTTTAAAGTAACTTCCCTCTGTGCAAAATGGCCTGAGTCAACGCATGATAGTCGAGTGTGGCGATCTTCAGCTTTATGTCATCAGTTTGAATCAGGTACACATATATTCTTACAAGATAACAGTTCTATGCATTCTGTTTATGTAAATTTATACCTTACAAAGCGGTAAAACAGGGAAAAAACGAATAAGGGCGTTAAAAGAGAAAAAAGAAGGGGGGTAACAACTTTTTCTCCTTTTATTTAAATCAATCAACAAACTACTCGATCAGGTTTTAAATTTTAAGTTAATCGCCAGTCGTGTATATTTTAAGGTACACACGTCGGACTGATTCTCGGGGACTCTGGATACCCATGTACGCGCTAGTTGATGACTGCATACAATGTTCCCGTGAACGACGCACAAGAAAATATTAATAAATCATTGTGCCGTATTAAACTATTAAACTCTTTATTTATATTTAAGATTGGCTATTAATTTTAATCTTCTTTTACACCTTCGTATATGATACAGCAGGACTTAAACGTAAGACATACATATGTTTACATTTCAAAGTCAGATTATATGCGATCTTTTTACCAGAGACATTATATATTTATTGATATCTCTGATTTAAATATTAGATTAATCCATTAAATTCCAGTTGATCATTTTGATTCTTTGTAAACAAAAGAAGGTGTGAAACTTGTTTACATTGATATACATGTACCCCCATCGTGCTGTTTTACAACACACTTGGCTTCTATCGATACGAATAATTGCGCAGTCTTGCGAATCGCCGTAAGCACACATGACCACCCTGATCAGATGATAGTGGTGATAGATTAATTATATTTACGATAAAATACTATAATTATTAGGTAATATTTTAAATTCCTTACAACTTTTTTAAACACCCATACATGTAGTTGCGTTTTTTTAAAACCAACTATATAAATAAATTAAAATACAAGAACATAATAGGAAACGTTTTTTGTTTTATAAATTTCAATGTTATGTCAAAAAAACATGATCAACTTGGAAATGTTTCAATGACAAAAATTAAAAATTATTGAATAAAATTCAACTCATTTTTATTTATGCACGTAAGTACAAGTACATTTGTATTCATTTGTAAAAATAACACTGAAGAAGAAATGTATTACAGACACAGATCTGTATTTTAATATTTATATGAAGAGCATCGTGAAGTCTGCTCACCCCCCCCCCCCCCTAAAATATTACTAAAAAAGTGGCCTTGTACCCTCTCCCAAACCAATTAAATAAAAGTAATCAAGAGTCTTCCTAGAGATGGAAGGTAAAGACAGGTTTTTATCAAGAGAAAAGTTCAACTTCTCACTCTTGCCCAAATGGGGCTATCAGGTTTGGCAAGTATTAAATTAATTTTTATCTAATCCTTCAATAGGTAAAGGAAAACAACAAAACAACATCAAGTTTCTTTTTTATTGAGTCTTATTCCTGATTGAGTAAAAAATATCTTCATTTCAAATACAGCACTGGAATTAATTATTACCTTCTTTAAGTTTCAAGGTGACATACTACCATCATCAGATTAAATATTGAACTTGCATTAATTAAAGGACTAATAAAACCTAAATTGTGTTTCACAAGATTGTAGTTGAAAGGTAACAAAATCCATAAACATTACAATGAATGCTACTTAATAAATAAATACATAATTTTTAACACAGAACATATGAGGCAGAATTTGCATCAATAATGCCACTCTCAGTTCATTTGAAAAAAAATGAAAATAAAACTGATAATTCGATTCACAATGTATGATTTAATTTTATCCAAAAGCACAGAAAAAGCACCAAATTAAACCTTTAACATTGTCATTAATTCAAAGACATATAATTATAAATAACTAATTTTGATTCACATTAGAATACTGTTGAAAAATAACAAATTCCATAACAATTGCAGTGAATTTAAAACATTCTTTCTACCTGAGAAAACTTAAAATAAATATTAAATAAATAATCTTATACATGTACTACAAAACACTGTCCGTATAGGCCTAAGACAGAGTTTCTATTTCTGTCATCCTGAGGAATCACTGTAACAAGGCACAGTTTATCACTGTGTCAGTGGCATCCATCTTCTGCCTCCTCCCTCCACATGCACAATGAACAAAACTGCTCTCTTTCCTGGCGCTTCATACCGGAACACTTGGAATGGGACCATAGCAGACAGTCTCTACACTGCACACAAACATCGTTCGTTGGCTAGAAGCAGAAAGGCATGGCACACGTGTCTTCCTTTACATCTGAAGCATTCGACAGCAACTCTTCCGTCACATAGCCTCGGAACTTCCTTGCATGTGCCTGCATCATCAGGGCAGGTGGAATACCATTGAGAAGGGCCTCTGGAGACTAAAATTTGTTGGGATTAAAATGAAAGATTGACTTATATCAAAAACTTATATGTTGACTATCTTAATCCCCTAAGCATTTTTTTTATAGAAGATGATAATCTATTAGAACCAAAAATATTGACAGCGGATTTTTTTTTTATACTTTATTTTTGAGGTTTACAATTGAAAGAAAGCAAAGTGGTATTTAGATAAAATACAGTACTGAAAGTTTATGTGATATTAAAAAAGTATCTTTCTTAATCTTACTATAAGAATAAAGACACCACAACTATGGCCATCTCTCTGCTGTTGAACCATCTCCTGAACTGGCTTCCATGACTGCAGATCCTCTGTTTGTATATCTTTCCCGTGTGAATATGTACTTCCTATCATAAAAGTAAAATAAATAGTAAATAACAGAGACTTTAGGCTTTTCTTTTTTAATGCATTCTTGGGAATATAATTAAGCAATTAAGAAATTTAATTATCAATATTTTGTATATCTATCTTAAAATTAATATTTTTTCTTTTAAAATAGATTTTAAAATCAAGTCTACAATTTATTTAAGATGCTAAAATTTTAAATGCAAGTCAGAAATTTTGTTGTCTAAAATTTCGGAAAAAAATTATGAGACAAATTATTTACCTCCATAAATTTTCGACATCTGTGGTTGGATGTCCAAGAGAATCCAGGATGGAAAGGGTTCTTCTCTTGACATCCGCCACAAGAAGAGTCCAGTGGTGGTTCTCACATATAGGCACAAGGATATACCTATAGGAAGAGAACTTCACCTTGGTATACAGGTAGTTGTTGTAGTCTCTTCTCCTCCATTTCTCCATCAAGAAGCATGGCAGGATGTAAACTTCATTCACTTGTTCCAATGCCCTCTCCTTCTTTAAAAGGCCCAGATAAACATGAATAACCTGCAAAAGCAATTATAGAAAAAAATTTTGTCCATATAAATTATATTAAATATGACCAACCATGGCTTTGCTGTTCTTGAGAGGAAGATTTTCAAAGATTTTTCCTATATACTAGTATACTTATGTCAAACTTTGGTCGTCCATTGTGGCCCGCCCTACCCCCAGGGATCATGATTTGAACAATCTTTAATCTGCACTATCTGGGGATGCTTCCATATAAATATGACCAATTATGGCTTTATTGTTCGTTCTTGAGAAGAAAATTTTTAAAGATTTTCCCTATATATTCCTATGAAAACCTATGGTCGTCCATTGTGGCCCCGCCCAACCCCTGGGGGTCATGATTTGTACAAACTTGAAGCTACACTATCTTAGGATGATTCCATATAAATATGATCAATCATGTCTGTGTTGTTCTTGAGAAGATTTTTAAAGATTTTTCCTATATATTCATATGTAAAACTTTGGTCGGCCATTGTGGCCTCACCCTACCCCTGGGGGTATTAATTTGAACAATCTTGAATCTGCACTACCTGGGGATGCTTCCATATAAATATAACCAATTATGGCTTTGTTGTTCTTGAGAAGAAGATTTTTCCTACATATTCCTTTGTAAAACTTTGCCCCCCCCCCCCCCCCACTTTTTTTGTAAATATTACAGACAATTTCTATGCATTGAAAATTGGGTTTTACCTTTTTTGTTGGTTTAATTAGCCCCCCTCCTTTCAATTTGCTTCCAACGCCCATGCATACTGACAGAATTTAGAGACAGCCAGACAGAGAGGCTGATGGACGACGAACAAAATGTTATCATAAAAGCTCACTTGAGCTTTCAGATTTATGTTTTAGAACAAGTTTTACAACTTCCTTCAACAAACTTTCCCCAAAAAATGAAGATATGTCAAATAAGTCAAGATAAAATTTACACCATTTTTCGCCTGAAAATTGCATATTTTGACCAATATTTCAAAATCAACATCAATGACCCCAACTTTTTCTTTCATTATTTTAAAGTACTCGATACTTGTGGCTGATCGGCACTCAAGTCTTAAAAAGCTTGATTTCAGAAAATGTTTTATTGCCTATTTACTTTTTTAATACCACAAAATATGCAACTTTTTTGTGCAAAAAGGTCATACAATAATTTTTTGCATCAATTTGCAAGATTGGTTCAATGATAAATATTACTCAAACTATTTTACGTAAAATATAATTATAACTAGTAAACTAATTGTTCAGAGAACAATAAGACGTCTTTCCACCTTTTTAAGTGTTTCCGTGTCATTTGGGTTGAAAAAAAAGAAGAAAAACGCCAAAAAATCAAAAAATTAAAAAAATATATATATATATATAAACTGCTCCAGCAGGATTGGATCCTTGGACCCTCTGATTAGCAGGCGAGCGCTCTAACCACTACGCCACGGATTCCGTTGAAATTGTCTTGTATTATTGTCGAGTTAAAGTTAACGGGATTTCCTTGATTCATTGACCAGTCAAGAAGTTCCAGTAAATAAACTTCTGACATGCTCCTGGGTGTATATGTGAGTTTGAATGAGATTGTTTTTAAGTTAAAATGTAAGGGATATATTGTCTGATTACAAGTATGATATTGCTATTAACGGGAAGACATGCATTTGAGGTTGCGTAGCAATTTATTTATTTGATAAAGGCCACGTGCGTTTTGACAGATTTGTTGAACTATAAGTCAGATTAAATAATCATTTCTATTTGAATTGAATTAATAGTTAGCAGCATAAATTAAGCTTGAAACATGCATCTCAGGAAGAAAACGGTGTCAGTGAGAACGTGGAAATTTATTTGTCAGGAAAAATCGCTATTTTCGAGATTCATTCAAATTAATATTAAATCTAAATAAAATTGAAATACATTCCACATACTAAAAAAAGCAAGAATATTTAGTATTGAAATGTCGTATTAGAGCAGGAGAATCGAATGATATTAATAACAATCGAAGAAATAGCCAATACAAGCTTTAATTAATTTTTATACTCAGCAACAATTAAATTTCAGACAGAAAAAAATGTAGATTTTGCCGATATACACTAGAATTTACTTGTACTTAAGAGACTCACCGTAAAACTCTCAGGGCACTTTCTTTGGGGTGTCTTCTACATACTAAACTGGATTTTAATTTGATCTGTGATGTCCTTTGGGTTGTACAAAAATTTCCTACGCCGTTATTATTTTTTTTTTGTTTTTGTTTTAGAGAGAATGGGGGGGGGGGGTATATTATATAAGCGTTTGTTAACGTGAGAATTATAAATACCTCCACATACTGAAGCTTGATTGTGACATTGGGGTCAACGGTCAAGGTCATTTATCAAGGTGAAATGTCAAGGTCATCAAAAAAAAAAAAACACACACAACACTGATAGACATGAGATTAACACTTGAAGCTGAATCTAGGTAAAGGTAATGAATATTTCTTTATTACTTTTGAGTGAGGCTCAAGGTTAAATATCAAGGTCAAAGGTCAAGGTCATTTTAACAAAAACCCATATATAAGCAACTTTTATACTTTTCCAATGACCTTGACCTTATCTTCAAGGTCAAAGGTAGAAAGATCTCATGCATTGTCCCCATGTCTTTACAACTTGTCGTTAAAAAGTTTTTAGTTCTTTGTAAACATCAGAAACTGTAAGGAGCAATAACTACTAAAAATGGTTGAGGAATCCTTTCGCAATGAATAGATTCAAGAGTCTACTAAATTAGTCGTAGACTTTGTTGAAGGTTTCAAACGTCTGCGGTTTACGGCTTCGGAGGAGTAGCGATAACAAGGGTTTACACTGAAAGGGCATTAACTTTTAGAGGGGTCAATCTTAGGGGACAAGCATGAAATCTCTGAAATGGTTTTAAGAGTACATATTGAAGATGCAAAGGTGTTTAAAATTTGTTGAAGAACAAAGGAGCTACAAAAAAAAGCTTAATTTTTTCATATTTTGAATGACCTTGACCTTTGACCCTGACCTACTTTTCAAGGTCAAAGGTCATAAGATCTCATGCAGTTGGTCCCATATCTTTACCACTTGTCGTTTAAAAGTTTTAAAAATTTTTTGTAAGCTTTAAAACTTTCAGGGGCAATAACTACTCAAAGGGGTTTAGGAATTCTTTCGCACTTCCTAGTTTCGAGAACCGACTAAATTAGTCGAAGACATTGGTGAACCATGCGTACCTCTACGGTTTACGGTTTCGGAGGAGTAGCGATAACAAGCATTTCTTGCGAAAGGGGCAATAACTTCGAAAGGGGTCATAGTTCGTATGCGTTGGGTCAAATCTGTTCCTAACTTTTAATGACCTTTACGATGAAGAAAAAGTCTCTTCGAAAAATGTCGAAACAAAAAAATCAGCGGAAGAAAAATAATAGGAATTTACAGAAGAAAACCAATAAGTCTTTCCACAGAAAGGTGGAAAGACTTAATTATTGCCATTGTTACATCTGATTAAACATGATAAAGGTTAAAGTAATTAACCAAAGAGTTAAAATTTAAGTGCAAAAAGGTCAACTTGATTGTACTGTAGATCAGTAAGATGCATACTGACCCCCTATTTTATCTGCGATATTGAGTCACACTATATGAGTAATTATCCAAAATATAACTCAAAAAATCCCTGATTTAACAAATTCCACGAGTGACATACCTTAAGCAGCCAACTGTCATTTAAGGCAACATTTTCATATAATAGTACAAGCAAAGTGAGAGGTTTTGAAGTCAAGGAGAGTTACCAGAATTATATGCTTTTGCAAAAGTTTTTCTCTCATTAGATTTCAAGGGAACAAGTTTTTTAATGATTCTTTCATAGAAATATTCTAAAAGTTTTTTGAAATTAAAAATTCTTACAATTTCTTAATTTTAATCAATAAATACATTTTTAATCAAATCACTAAGAGTTTAACCTTTGACGCTGTGAACTATAGGTATCTCTCACCTGTATACCATAGCATACAAATTAGAAACCAAAGGAAATGGTTACCAAAACACTGGAAGGTACACCATTACAACTGTGTATTCTAGGTATCCCAGATACCTGCACTCTAAAGATAAATAAATACTCTTTTTAATTCCAAATTAAATTAAGGTAAATCTAATCATTTCCTTTTCCTGGTCAGTAAATTTGCCTTAGAAAAATCATGTTTTTAAATGAAAGTTCAATGATTATAAAAAAAATGAAATTCAAAAAAACTTAGTCATTTAGAAAAGCCATATATGAATAGTTTTCTAGAATAAGACCCTAATTATTTATGAGGTTGACTCTTGTCAGGGCACCTGTAAGCTAAAAATGTGGATCTGCCAAACATTTTTTTTAGAACTTTCAAAGGGGGGGGGGGGGCTTTACAAAATGCAAGCAAGTCAACTTTGATGAGGGGAAAAGGCTTTAATTATCGCATCTTTAGAACCAGTCTCTCAAATTTTAATAGTTAATCAGATAAAAGCACTAAATCAAAATTCGATTTTTAATTTCAAGAATTACAAAACGTAAGACTAAGTAACCTAATTAAAGAGAAAATATTTACTATACATACCTCATTTTAGAAGTTTTCAGTCTGTAGAGTTGGTTGTTCTCATAGGAAAAAGACTTGGCCTGCTTCCTAATTCGCCTCTTCTCGTTCTCGGGGCAGTTACTGGGGTACTTCCCCGTAGACAAGTATGGAGGTAGAATGGCAACTGGCAGACATCTGACAGATATCGCGATTCAAGCATTGAAACCATAGCCGGAACCTATCTTACAGTAAAATCCGGAACCAGTATTATGATTTTAAGGTTCCGACCGGAACGCGAAATATCCGGAACGTTAATTATGCGACACCGGACGAGGGTTTTGATTGAACAGACATATGGGATACTTAAGAAAAGATTTCAGTGTCTTCATCTTGGGCTGATTTGTACTCCAGAACAGGCAGTGCAATATATTACTGCATGCGTTTTATTGCATAATCTTGGTATAAACAAATCTGACATCATGGTAAATGACAATTGCTTTGATCTTCATATTACACAATGTTTAAATAACAGAGTTCAGATTCCAGATGGAAACGATGGTTGTAGGAAGAGAGATGAAATTGCAGATTTATTTTTCTCTTGAGTTATTTTGCTGTATTCAATTCACAATTACTGTTTATTTAATCATACGAATACAATTGAAGCATAATTTACCCATGGCCAATGCAATCCGGCAATCTTTACGGGAAAATATACAGGTAATTATATGTATTTTTCAAATCTAGGTAGAAATGAAAATTATTGGTCAGAGATGTCATAAATTTTATTACCATTTCATATAATTCAAATGATATAAGCTTTATTCTTCTTACTTTCAACTCGTATAATACACAATCATTTATAGATCTACAAAATATGTATTCCTATAAAATATTTTCTTACCTCCCTTGATTCTCTACATAAACTGTGATTTAAGTGAGCGGATCAAACCTTCCTCATTCATAAATTATAATTACGATAAGAACATTCTATCTAAGTTCATAAATGATTTAACACTCGGAAATAACTGTACATTGATTTGTGGAAAGTGCTTCAGTAAAAAATGGATAGTTAGCCTGAATTTCAAATTCCAGTTTTGATTTCTTGAGCATTAAAATTTCCTTTTTAAGTGCAATGATTTCTTTGTTTGCATTTAGCTGGTTAATTTGAATCCGAAGTCACTCTCTTCCTCAAGTTCTGCTAACTTTCCCCTGTTGCGTGTATTGTTTCAGCTTTATATGTAAAAAGAAACAGTAATCTGATTTATTGATTATTATTTATTAATTACAAGGGTCAAAAACGTAATTTGCTAAATATAACACATTTTACCTTTTTTTAATTTTCTATACGTGTAATTTGTAGGTGTAGCACTTGCAGATGTTGATTTGTTAATATTTGGTTCTTGTGCATCTTCAATATCTTGGTTTGTCTTTGATACTGTTAAATTGTATGAATAAAAATAATAATTTTATCCAGGATTTTGACTTTTTAAAATCAAATATGAAGAAATAAAATTTTATTTCGAATGAAAATACTTAATAAAATTATTTACACTGGTTTTCCTCTTGAATTGTACTTTCACTACATGTAGGACCATCGCCAACAGTGCTGTCAAGGCCTAATATTTCTGTTTTTTAAAATAAAATACCTTATGCTTACTAAATTGAGTAAAATGTAGCATTATTGTAGTAATATCTTGTAATTTCATTTGTTCAAATCATTAGTAAAATTCAATAATTGAATAATATTTATAGTCTTGCCGTCTGTGTCAATCCCGGATTCGATTCCCTCTATCTGCGGTCTTCCCTCCATGGACTGAAGAAAAAGATCTTCTGCTGTGGTCAAAGCTATGGGTTTACCTCCTCCAGTTTTTGGTCTCTTTATTTGATCAAGTTTATCCTTGCCTATATATGACGGGATGGTCAATATTGTTTTAATTCAAGTTAACTGTACTTATAGTTTTCAATAATTAATTTCGACGGTAATGTAATAATTTTAATTATTGCATGAAAAAGACCCCCCCCCCTTTTTTTTTAAATAAAGAAAGGTTTTAGGGTTATACTTAAACACCCCTTCTTTTTTTGAAAAACGCAAGCTTAAACTATTCGGACCTGTTGACTACAAAATTAAGTAAATAATTCATGTAGAAATTATACATTTATATGTTTTGAACCAATTCATTTTACTTTAATATGTGATACAAATTAAATTACTGCGTTGCTTGACGTTGTAGTACTTCTTTTTTATTTCTGGTTCTTCTCTTTTTTTCAAACGGAATCTTCTGTAACAGAAAAATTACATCATGTTATTAAATTTAATAGGGAAAATTTTCCGTATGTGGTTAGTTGATTACTATAACAATTTTTTTGTTTATTATAACTACAAACACTGGAAAATGGAGCTAGGGCCACACCAATAAAAAATTTTGTTCGTCGGACCCGTGCGCTCGTATTTTAACAAAACTATACAAATTATATTATTTTAAAATCCCCGCACCATGGGAATTCTGTGCTGTTTTCTGTTCCATTTCCGTTCTATTTATCGTACTTTTAATCTACTTACTCTGCAAATCAGAAAAAAAAATATAATTCTCCGTTCAAATTTTTTACGCCCCGCCTAAAAATTTTGCCTACAATAAAGTAATAATATTATTATTCAACCGCTAGCCCGCTCGTACTTTTTTCATCAAATGTCCGACGAACAAAAAATAAAATTGGTGTGGCCTAGGGGAATAATGATTCAATAACCACTACAGATACAAGTACTTTTTTTTCAACCCGATTTCATACCCCTCTTGAACCCCATGAATGACGTGCAGCAACATTACTTTTGTTAGGGACGAATGTTGCATGTTCAGGAATACTTAGAAAAAAAAATGAATGAGAAAATGGTTATTTTACAAAAATACATTGCACAGAGACGAAAAAGACATTTGGGATAATTGAGAACTCTATATATATAGCCATTTTGGATAAGCGAGTTTGCATTATGCAAAGCTAGCTGAGCATGGTGGATTACTGGATCGAAACTGTCTAACCTAGAAGAACTTTATAAGGACTTCACAAATATTAAAGGTATCTAAATGTACTTGTAATTTAAGGCCGATTTTCTAATTTTTTTTTTTCGGTTGTTGGGACATACTAGAAATATTCCATTGGTCCCAGGTAAACAAAGGGAAGTAATTCCTTTTTGTTATCATTCACTTGATCTTAAATTAGATTCAGGGGTTGTTATAGTATCGTAAATCGCAACTCATTGAGCATGTAAGAACCTTTTGGTATATAAATATCATGTGCCTTTGAATTATTTTATGAAATATTTTTTTCCAAATGTTCAACATTTACAACTTACGCGTTTAACACATCACAAATTTCCTTCCACCCTTTAGACCGAATTTCTCCAATTTTCACCGCTCCGTCCCCTTTCATTTTTCCAAAAAGTATAATTATCTTCCCTTTTCCCAACCTCTTCCACCAAAACAATTTCCTCATCCGCTGTCCAATTTGCAGACCTTTTCGCCATCTTACGTATACAAATACGCAGACGAATATTTATTTTATTGTTTAATGTTGTTATGACTTTCTTACCATAAAAACCTGAAGAGTTCCACAGCCAGTGCGACGTTCCTTGGTTAAAAAAAACAGCAACGCGCGCGTCAAAGCGCGTCTTAACGAGTTAAGAAATTTCTTAGTGAGAATATTCTCAACTCTGTTTATGGTCTACAATTTTTGAGGAATTCTCAGCTGACAAAATTCTTAAATCTTGAGAACATTTTTTGTCTGAGAATTTTTTTGTGTTTATGGTCACAAAGCCTGTGCATGCACTTCTCTGAACTACAAATGTTTAACGTCATAATTGAAAATGACGTCAAGTCACTGCATACTTGAGCTGTAAAGATGGGGAGAGTGTCATTTATTTACACCTTATTTCATTCTGCATATGAAGATGTAGAATGCTAGTTTAAAGTAAACGTGTTTTTATAATTTTTTTCAAAAATCTAATATATCCGAATAATTTAGATAACTTTGCTTTATTACTCTTGTTTAAGAGTCAGCATGTTCAAACTACGTAAGAAAATATACGTTTGACATTTACCCTTTTTATACCCGTGGATAGAGACAGAATTCATAATATGTGTAAAAGAGCCTTGCGCAGGTTTTTAATGAGGATTTATTTAATGTTTTGTAGGGGTGGGACGATATACCGATACACCGATACATATCGATATTTTCCTCTAAGATACGGTTTACGATACAAGCATTCAAACATCGGTACGAAACGATACAAGAACGACCTATCCAAAAATTGAAAATGAAAGTATATATATATACGTGTCCTTGGAAAATGGCGGCTTGTACGAAGCGAAGAGACGATGGTGATATTGAAAACATAATGTAGAACTATTAAGTCGTTGATTAGGGGTAAAACGTTTTCCCTTTTAAGCAGCCTCGGAAGATTGGACAAGAAAAGTTCAGTATGTAAAGCGTGCTACACACAGAAAGTATCGTTTCCAGAACATTTGATATTATTAATTGTTAGTCCATCTCGTGCTTTTTTTGTAATCTCAACTAGGCTACAGACTTTCAGGAATTGATTATAATGTAAATGTGCTGGGTTTTTTTATAGGAAATTTTAGTCAGTGTTCTTTGATGAACTACACAACTGTTTGTAAACAACTTATTTATAGAAATTTGGTAACAATAATATGCACATGTATTATTGTTTTTGTAAAGTTTTAGTCAATGAAATTGATGAACTTCAAGTATTAATTTCAAAGCACACATGATTTTATATAGTCTAAGAATAACTTGTTGATTTAATGTCAAGACAAAAAAAAATTAAAATACTAATTCTTTTGCATAGTTTTATAATTTATCATGTAACAGTTGATTTAATGTCAAGACAGAAAATGAATCAGAAATAAAATACTTTTTTTATAATAGTTTTATAATTTATCATAATATCGAGATACATATCGTATCGTGCTAATATATCGAGATACGTATCGTATCGCAAGATCTGTGTATCGTCCCACCCCTAATGTTTTGTGGAAATATGTAAGAGGAATTTCCCTCTAACTGAATCCTGCTTGGGAAAAATGTATGATGGCTTTGTTTTAAAACAGATGACGATATTCAGCGGAAAATACCCTCAGATTTGTCGGTAAGATGAAGTTAATGTGAAATAAATTGTACCAAAGAAATAGTATAACTTTTTCCCAAGCACATTTCGGGTACACAAGGATGCAACGAGTTTATTTATGTGTAAAAAAGTTAATAATAATTGTGTTAACCTGCGCCGAAGCGATTTATGTGTAACATTCCAAAAAGAAGAAATGACCGTCACGTGATCAACAAGGTCATGTGATATTGTAGTGGAACGGGAGAGGAGAAAATGCAGAAGACCAGACAGGGATTCGAACCCGGGCCCCCTGAAACTCCGGTCAGGTGCTCTACCAACTGAGCTATCTGGCCATCGGCGATCGAACCCGGCTGACCGCCACATTCCTCCCTCCTTAAAGGTCTTTGGTCCTCCCAAGACCCCAACCCAGGCTCATCCCTTGCAGGTCTCTCACCTGTCAGTTCCAGGGCAGGTCACGGCACCAAATCTGTAACAGGAAAGGAGAAAATGTATGGCTGGACCGGGAATCGAACCCGGGACCCCTGCATCTCTAGTCAGGTGCTCTACCAACTGAGCTATCCAGGCCGATATGCACGGCCCAAACCATTAAGTAACAAATATGTTTATATGTAGCCTAGAGAACTCTCTACATGAATTGGGCGTACTTAAGTACATAACTCTCAAAAAAATCAACTTTGCAATGCAGTCTTACTTTTTAAATGCATTTTAAGCTCCGGGAAGCCTTAACAGTACTGCGTGTAAAAAGTGTCGATTTTGTGATAGGGCGGTGGATAAAGAGGATCCAAAATAACATGATTGCAGAAAGAATTGGGAAAAATCCTCCAAAGCAGTGGATATGCTGCATTAATTAAGATCAAAGGGATTCCATGTTAAAAAACTTATCATGGATAATGATACTACTACTATTTCAAGGTTATAATTTTATGCTATAAAAATTGTACATTTCCTACTGAAATTAGAATTACTGTAATTATGGTTTATTAATTGCTAATGAAAATAATGTTGTTATATATTTGTAGGGCTCGAGCATCTTTTGATGAGTCTTTAGAAAAATTCTCAGATTTTAACCATACCAAAAAAAATGTAACAAACAAGCTATATTCACTCAGAAAGGAAAAAAGATATAATAACCTTAGACCAAAAGCAATAAACCACCTGACTAAGTCCTTTGCATATATAGGAGAGTGAAGATGAAGCTAGCATGAAGAAAAACTTGGAGGCCATTCCTTGCCATGTTTTTGGTGATCATTCAAGATGTTCTGAGTGGTGTGGGTAAGTGTTCTAGGTAAACAATGATGCATAATAATTTTAATTAAGTAAATTATTTCAGCATAGTGATTTTCATCTTGCAGATATTTGAAAAATCCATCCTCATATAAATCAATAAGTTTGCCATATGGTAAATATCTGACAGGAGAAGATCTACTACCTGATTTAAAGACCATATTTGAAGTATATGCTGCAAATTCTGAAAAGCTTGTAAAAGTGAGTAGCACTCAGACCAATGAAAATTTTAACCATACTGTAGCCACATAGAACCCAAAGTCCAATTTTTACAGTACTTCTGAGTCTACATCATTTAGAGTGGCAGCGGCGGTGGCTCAAAAAAACAAAGGTCTTCAAACACTAACAAAGGTTTGTATTTTTTTAATTAAAAATTTACATGTCAAACTGATTTTGATGTCTAAATATGATTATCTATACAGTAAATGAAAATATCAAAAACATTTTTATTATGTATTATCTAATCTCATAAACAATTTTAGATGTATGAAAACTTGCTCCTTTCTCCTGGAAAGCACACCAATTCCTACATAATTTAGGCTTCCAGGAAAAGAGATAACCAGAAGATTGTGAAAAGCAGCGTGGAATGTAAGAAACGTAGAAGGAAACTCAAATCTGCAGCAAATAAACAGGTATTTGAATTAAATTGTACATGTACATATTTTGTGAATTTAAACTAACCTAAAAGTTGATTATTTTGAAAGTTTTATACAATTCTGTAAATGTTTAATTTTCAACAGGTATCAACTTCTGAGGTTAAGGAGGGGACAACATACATGTACCAGTCAGCAAGAGATCTGGCTAGCAGTTTAGAACCTGATCATCTGCAGGAAATACCAGACAGGACATTGCCACCTGCAATTTAAGGATGGTTTAAAAATCTTGATAAAATGATTTTCTCTTTCCCGTCTTTCTAAAATGTTCTGTTTTGAGTTTATAAATGGGATAAACTAAGAATTGCCCCCGTCCACAAACAGCAAGATGTTCACTGAGCTTTATTTTTCTGTACTCGGGTTGGTTGATATGTTGTCTGTGTATGAGTATACGAGTGCGAAGGGCACATCCTGAACAGGGACCCATGAAGTCTTTCAATCCGGAAACTTATTCTGAAGAAATGGTACAACTTACATAGGAAAGAAATCCTCACATTATTTTTTAGGAGGAGGCAAACAGAGCCAAGGACAAAAATTTCAGCAATACCGATACCTGCAAGGACAGAGGGAAACTTGGGAACTATAGACCCAAAAGTGATAAACCTGTCCAGTAGGCCGTTAAACGCAGCTGAAATAAAGTTACTATCAAAAGGATTAAAATTCACACCAATACCTAGTGATTCTAATCTACAGGAATTATCTAAGGATATCAAGGAATATACAAGAAAATTAAGACCAGCAGAGTATTTTCATACGGATGACGAAGACGAAAGCACGTCTGAAAGTGATCTTGTAAGGAACAAATCAAATTTTAATACAAAGAAAGGAAGGAACAGTCTCCTTGACACCGTTTGTAATACGCTGCAAAATATACCTCTTAGGAATGAAAAAAATAATACAAGAAGTAATTTACGAAAATAAGAGGAAAAGGCTGTTCAATCACTGACAAACGATAGTTCAATCGTTATAAAGAAGCAGACAAGGGAGGGGCAGTAGTGGTTATGAACACAGAATACTACAAAACAAAAATATTACAAATGCTCAATAACAGCGAGTTTTACGATGAAATATCGAAAAACTGTGACAAAAAGACATGCAAAAAATCAAAAACTAGATTAAAAACCACAACACAACGTCCTGTTAGACCTATCGTAGGTGGACCAAATGCTCTTACACAAAGGCTGAGTCATCTTATGGACATATTACTGAAACCTTTATGTGTAGAAGTAAAAAGCTACGTTCGTGATGATCTGGATTTCTGAGACATCTACCTGAAAAGGTTAGTCATAATGCCAAACTAGTCACAATGAATGTTACCAACTTAAACTCAATATTACTACGGATCTTGGTGTCAAGGCGCCCGAATACTGGATTGATAAATATCCACAAAAAATTAACGAGCGTTTCAGCAAAGACTTCATCTTAGAGGCTAGTAAGATAGTGTTGCAAAATAATTATACTTTCTCCTTCAACGACAAGCATTATGCACAAAAGAAAGGAACAGCAATGGGAACGAAAATGGCCCATACTTATGCAACCCTTCCACTAGGATATCTAGAAGAAAAGATGTATGAAAGAACAACTCGGTACTTTGACCAACACATTTCAGAAAATATAAAGAACAATTGGAAAAGATACTTTGATGATTGTTTTGTAATTTGGAATGACAGCGATGCGAATCTAGCAGCTTTCCTAAATATTATGAATGATCTAGATCCTGACATCAACTTCACAATGGAAGAAAGTTTACAAAGTATTTCATTTTTGGACGTCCTAATAATAAAAGATGGAGAATGTCTTTCGACAGACATATACTACAAATCGACGGACACCCATCAATATCTTAATTTCTGTTTCTGTCATCCTAGCCATACGAAATGCTCTATCCATTACAATTTAGAGAGAAGAGTCTGCACAATAGTTAGCGACGAAAAAAAACAAGAGATGAACGTCTAAATGAATTGAAAAAACATTTACTTGAACAATGCAATCCTTCCGGAATCGTTGAGGACGGGATAAAAAAGGCTACAGAAATCAACAGAGAAACACTTATTAATTCCTCAAATGTGACAACCCGGATACCTCAATATTACTGCTTGTAACTACCTACAATCCAAAGAACAGGAATATTACCCCTACAGTGCCTCACCTCAACAATCTTTTACAGACTGATGAGAAAATGTCCAAAGTGTTGAAAAAATATAAATTCATCAACAGTAAAAGACAACTTTAAAAACCTCCGGAGAATATTGTGCGAATCTTTATTTCAACAACGGAATTCATACACGGTCAATACATGCTCCGATTCACGTTGTGGAACTGCCGATATAGTAAAGAGGGAAGTACTTTTACACTCGGAAACTAGAAATTTACCGTAAATGCCGATATGACCTGTGCATCAAAAAACCTGATTTATTGTACAACATGCGCTGGATGCGGAGAATTATACATAGGAGAAACCGGGACCGCCCTTCGCACTCGTATACGCATACACAACATATCAACTAACCCGAGTACAGAAAAATAAAACTCAGTGAACATCTTGCTGTTTGTGGACAGGGACAATTCTCAGTTTATCCCTTTTATAAACTCAAAACAGAGAACATTTTAGAAAGACGGGAAAAAGAAAGTCATTTTATCAAGATTTTTAAACCATCCTTCAATAGTTCAATATAGACTGTCTCTTGACTTAACGAGGCCCGATCTACTTGCTCTGCGCATACGTTTTAACGCAGCGTCGACTCAGGCACGTCACAGTACTCTTGACTGCCGTCACAATTGAATACAATAACCTCACAATTAAAATGACGTCAAATTGCGCTAAATGTTTCGCTGATCTTCTATGAACTGTGCATGTTGAAAGCTACAATTGTAGCTCATTCTGGCATTTCTATTATTTACATGTTTTTTTTTTTTAAATTTTTTTTTTGATTAATAAACAACATTGGAATATAATTTATTTTGAGGTATCAATTTCTTAGTACAGATTCATTAATTTTATCTTGTTTTACTTCAATCGGTGAGTCAGAAAAAAAACAACACTGCAAAAAAAAAAAGAAAACGATAGTTTAGTTTTTCTCCTCGAACATGTTGAATTGTTTATACACACCCTTAAATATACATGGATTAGCTTGAATTTAAAAAATTAAGTCTACGAATCATTTAACTGCAACCTCCAAAATATTTTATTTTTTATATATTACGATATTAGTAAGATTCGTCATTTTGTCGCCTTTTACCCCTCCCCCCGCCCCCTTTCACCCCTTTTTCACGTGAAACAACGTCGTGTGTTAAGAAAAAAAAATAAAGCATGGAGAGAAAATTATTTCATTATATAAGAATTATTTCATTTTTAAAAACCAAAACAGTATTACAATAGTTTGTTGATGTTATGTTAACTCATTGCGAATTATAAAATATCTAGCCGAATTAAAATAAGCCTTTTTTGTCTTTTGATAGGCCCCCTTTTCACTGCAATAAAGGCTACCTCCAATTTTCTTTTCATTTTTAAAAAGAGGGATGAAAATTGCATGATATATGTGAAAAACAAAACATTTCATCATTTGTTTTTTTATTATTTATCAATTCCTTAGTTTATTGGGGAGTTTTAGTATGTAATTGTATATAAATGGACGAAAAATGGTCCATTTCTTGAAAGTGACCCCATTTTACTACAATAAAGGCAAGGTAACAAAATTTCATTTTAATTTTTCTTAGCATAATACATACAAATATATTTCCAAAAATTAAAATTTTTTATCATTCCGTTTTCGTAATTTCCAACTAGATTGGGCCTCGTTAATTATTTATTACGCTATGAATGATGTTATTTTACTTTGACTCTATAATTGGTTCCTCTGTTAGAATTGTGACGTCATTGCATTGTTGTTGACATTATCATCAGGTAACGTTATTACGTCACATATTTGAATTGTTTTAAATTGTAAAACGTCTGAAGAAATAATGAAGAAAGCGCTTACGTTTTACTTTAGTCTGTCCACGACCGGAACGTCACTACTTTTGCAAAATATCTCAAAATAAATAAATACCTTGGCTTTCAACCTATGTCCGATTGGTAGATTGATTTTTTTCCCCAAACTTTCAGCATTTATACGAACCCTCGAGGTCAGCCGGTGTAAACACACGGCGGCAAATTCAAAGTCTACGGGGATTTAACATTGCCAAAATGGCTGACACTTCGGAAGGGGATCCTGTATTATTATTTTTTCTTCGGAATTTTCCTTAGCCTTCCGTAAGTTACGTCATGTATGTTTCAACGCTGCGCACGTTGTATCTATTTACGCATGCGTTACAAAATAACGTGTTTTTGCTATTTACCATCTAGGCCTTAAACATATAATTTTTAAGTACTACAGCAGAATGCCACGGCAGAAGAAGACCAGAAAAGCTGTAAAATCTCTATAGGTATTATAGCATGATAACAGATACACCCATGTTGACAACTTTGAGCTATGCAGCTATGTTTGCAACCATGGACCTACTGTAGATTCCTCTATATTCTGGGATGTCTATAAATCCCTATAACAAGTTAGTATTTCTATATAAAAAATGACTTTACCTTATGTGAACATAGCCCGGTATTTAATCCAACATAGAAGGCAGGACAGTAAGCCTGTAATTCTTCAGAACTTTGGCATCTCCAAACAATTACACATTGCACACATGTGTACACATAAACCACGTAAACGTAAACATGTCAGCCTATATCACGCACACTCTTGTTATAGCCACTATATTTTCACATCAGCCATAACTGGAACACTATAATTCAATTGCATTCATGTTCAAAACATTTTACACACGCAAAAAAACCTCCATATTTGGTCAAACATAATGGACAACAGTTTCTGTTGTTGTCTGCTATTTCTTGGATAAGAATGACGTCAAGAAGCGACCTTGCCCTTTATAGTGTGGTGAAAGGTCTACTCACACCCATGTAATTTTTACCCGAGTTGTAATTTTACACACGTAAGTAGTGATGGAGAAGAAGTTTAAATTCAGTATACACTGTTTATGGTACATACATGACCATGCCTTTTCTTTCATATTTTAATAAATAATAGAAATTTTTCAAAGTCCGAAAACACGTCTTGTTTATTCTATATAAACAAGAAAGATAACTCTTAGATACTGAGTAATAATTAGTATCTCAATTGCTGGCAAGAGTTACCTCCCACAGAAATCAATCCCTAAAGCAAAATCAACTGAGACAAACTTATCATGGTGTTTCATTGTTCACAGTAAGGACAACAAATTAAAACCTATATTTTCACAGAAGCAAAATCTTAAATATAATAGATGAATATAGAAAAGATGAATATAATGATTCCATGGGTTGCAAATCTATATGCATAAGCTGTCTATTTTCACTAATTGTTATATTTTTGTATATATCAAGAATATGAGCCTTTCACAACTTCTAGATGGAATTTTAATTGTAATTTACATGTATAAATGTATAAAATTAAAATTAGAAAATAGTTTTCTTTGAAATACACGCAAGAAGTTGTGATTGGACAAAATTTGAAAAATATGAGTGCATTACAAAACCTCACACATTGTCTTGAAATTCAAATGAAAAAAAAAATTGGGGGAGGGGGTGCAGCTATTGTTTTGGCTTCATTTTCATAATTTTCGTATTCGCTGAGCGCATGTGTGTTCAGGATCAATATTTTGATGTAATGTGTGGAATGATAATATCAATGAAATATTTCAATATTGTTCCTGAACAAACTTGCGCTCTATAAATTTTGAAGCTAAAATTCTTGAAATTTCGTCCACTTTGTCCTCTTTCTGAAAAAAAAAAAATTAAAATCGGACTAGTTTGTGACGTCATAAAAACAAAAAATGTGAATACACTGCTTTGAAACTATAATATTTTCTGTCAATTTTTATTTCTCATACAATTTATGGAATTCAGCACATTTCAGGAAGTTTTCAAAATTCAACTTTTGTGGGGGCAAATATATGCAATATACCGCATATAGTTCTTTGTAAATCTTTATATTCCATGTGCTCGAAGTATGGTGCGCCATTATGTACATCAGTTTTTGAATCATGTATTGTCGTTTATAATCTTGAGTGAATACATATTATAATTTTTTCAAAGTAATACGCTTAACTATTCATACAGTTTAAGAAATTTATTATTGTGTAAAATGTTCATCTGCTTGCTTTACTTTTAAGAACACCTGTTTGTGAAAATTTTTCTACGGAGAGCCATAGCTGTCATTAATTTTTCTTATTTTGTTATTACAGCTTTTTACCATATCCTTATATGGTTATCTTTCTGCTGAGTGTTGTCTGATTAAAGTCATTATTGCGGCAGAACAGTAAAAAGACTACCAGAGACCAATGCTTCATTGTCCAACAAGGATGACCATGACGTTACACAGGCAGACCCTGTAAAGAACAAGGTGGACCTTTCAGACAGTGGAAGTATTCACAGTGTTACTTCTCAGTCAAGTGAATTTACTCTCTTCACTGACGATCTTGCAAGAAAAAGAGCAGAGGCAAAGGCAGCCAAGGCGAAAATTCAGTACGCGATAAAGGAATTAGAACTACGAAAAAAGCAAGCAGAGATATAAGCAGAGCTCGAGGTGCTGAACCTGCAGAGAGAGACAGAAGAGGCAGAGGCGGAATGTCAGATGCTGGAATCCACTATGGGATGTATGTCACCAATGGCAGCTGTGGTCAAGGAAACCAAACCTCCACCGACCCAAGGAACAACGAGTCATGTTGATTTGCAGGCTTCTCCTGTCATACATATGAACCCATATGCACCGCCATACATTCCACATCAACAGACCTCACCTCAAGTGGCTGACGTAACTCGATTTCTACTTAGGAAGGACTTACTCTTTTTTAGACTTTCTAGCTTTAATGACAAACCAGAAACATACTGTGCGTGGAAGTCAAGTTTCTTTTCTGTTGTGAACGAACTACAAATTATGTTGTCCGAACAAATGGATCTCCTGATCAAATACCTAGGAGCAGAATCAAGAAAACATGCATTAAGCATCAAGACATCAAATATCTTTTATTTGTCTAAGGGATTACAACGGCTCTGGGATCGCCTGGATGAACGTTATGGGGCTCCAGAACTTGTAGAGGCTTCCATAAGGGCCAAACTCTCCAACTTTCCGAAACTAGGAAATAAGGACGACGAGAAACTTTACGAGCTACAGTATCTGACATCCTCATGGAATTACAGTTTCTAAAGAAGGATCCAAAATATTCATGCATGTTATCTTATCTGGATTCTTCAGTGGGAATAAGGACAATAATTTCCAAATTGCCATATTCCATACAGGAAAAGTGGACCAACCGTGCCGTAAAATACAAAAATACACATGGAGCCATCTTTCCTCCATGTAACATCTTTGTTGACTTTATCAAGGAGATGAGCAGAATCAGAAATGATCCAAGTTTTAAGTATCACAGTGACAGTAATCAACAACCATTGACCGCATTCAAGGGAAAAGTGAGCACCAAAAAGACAACTGTGACCCAACAGACTGAAACAGCTAATTCCCAAGATCTTAAGGATGATGGATGTGTGATTCACAAGGGACCTGGGGTGAAACACAGTGTTGCTAACTTTAGAGTGTTCAAGTCGAAATCTCTGGAAGAACGCAGGAGACTAATGCGAGAGCATGGACTGTGTTTTCGTTGTTGTTCTGGAACTCACAGAAAAGTTGAGTGCAAGGCAAACATTAAGTGCAAAGACTGCGGAAGTGAATCTCACATCACAGCATTGCATGTGGACAGCGCTTCAGCTTCCAGTAGCAGTGTTGAGAAACAGAAACATGCACCAGTCCATGGCGGGGAGGAACTCCCTAAACAACCCCTTGTTCCCAGTGAACATGTGACAACAATGAACAGTAGCTGTACGGAAATTAGTGGAGAATTCAAAGGAAAATCCTGTGCCAGGATAGTTCCTGCAACAGTGACCTACCACGGAAAAGCTTTCATTCTCACTCCAAATATCTTACTTACTCAAAATACAGACACTCTGAATGATGAAGTTTGCAACACAGATGCTAAGGATCTACTAAGAGTGCAGTGAAAAAGAGTTCAACACCTTTCCAAGATGTTTTGGGACAGAAGGAAAAAAGAATATCTGCATACGTTACAGATTCGCAAGAAGTGGCATCAAGATCAAAGAAACGTTAATGTGGGTGATGTCGTACTGCTCAAGGACGTAGAAACTCATAGAAACATGTGGCCCCTGGGGCTTGTGATCAAGGTGTTTCCCGGTAAGGATAACCTAGTTCGCACTATGGAAGTTCGGAAGGATAGAAAGACTCCCACATATATCAGACCAGTGACAGACTTGGTAATTTTGCTTGAGGAGTGAAAACTTTGTGATATCAAGACAGATATCAGACGGGGAGTGTTTTGGCTTCATTTTCATAATTTTCGTATTTTGGCTATATTTTAAAGAATAGTTTGAAGTACGAACTAATATTTTTTTGTACGACTTAATTTGTTAAAGATTGCCGCCATACTTTTGTTGATTTTTGTCGTTCTGTTAGAACCCCGGCTATCTACAGTGTAAGTTCATAATAGATTTTATTTTATCTTAAATCTCTCGGTCATTATCTATATTACTTGTGTGTTAAATGCTATAGATGCTAACCTTTGCATTTTTATAAAAAATTGTAAATCTTTATTTTCCATGTGTTCGAAGTATGGTGCGCAATTATGTACATCAGGTTTTGAATCATGTATTGTCGTCTACAATCTTGAGTGAATACATATTATAATCTTTTCAAAGTAATACACTTAACTATTCAAGCAGTTTAAGAAATTTATTATTGTACAAAATGTTTATCTGCTTGCTTTACTTTTAAGAATATCTGTTTGTGAAAATTTTTCTATGGAAAGCCATAGCTGTCATTAATTTTTTCTTATTTTGTTATCGCAGCTTTTTACCATATCCTTATATGGTTATCTTTCTGCTGAGTGTTGTCTGAATAAAGTCATTATTGCGGGAGAACAGCTATGCATTTTCAGTTAGAGGGGCACTATCGACTACCAAAAAGTCCTTGACAAATTAAAAGTTAATAAAAATTAGTGATGGGGCACAAGCAGAAAGTAGTAGTAGCTCTATTTTCTATATATCAGTGAAATCATTGATGGGGGGGGGGCACCCCCATCCTCTCGTTCCTACAGCTATGAGGGTTATAGCGTTCGTTTTATACACAGCTGAGTTAAGAATTTTATGATTTTCTTTGATTTCAAGTTAGATAATACATCTATAGTAATAACACAGGAAATATTGCATATTTTCAAAACAATCACTATCAATATTTAGTGGATGAGACAAATGATAAATCTACTGTGTTTAGAATGAAAATTGGGTCTCCTGAGGCTTTAAGGATTCTATAATACTTAATGAGGCAGTAAAGTTGATACAGTAAACGTTTTTTTTATGGGGAAAAACTGTTCTTCATAGGAAGAGATAAGGGGAGACAATAAAAACTAAATTCAACTAAGCTCATCTATATTAATTGAAAATCTTTGAAATGGATTACAAAGGTGTTCTGAAAATCTTATAGCCCAAAAGAGTTCACACAAACAAAAATAGTGACCATGGACTAAACTACATATTAAGTTGATCTACAACTAATAATTTAACTTTTTTTGTAATGCACAGGTTCTTGACATTCTTAAAAAGGTGTACCAGGCATTTGAGCAAGAGAGGACACAGGGAAGGGTAAAAAACATTTCCACCCCTCTGAAAAGACTTTCCACAGCAACAGGTATGAAATATCACACAAATACTCTGCTACTGATACAGACAGATATCTGTAATAATATACCTTTTCACAAAATATCCGGCATATAAGACCAAAAAATCGAACGTTAATTCTGAAAGAAGAAAATCTTTATAGTTATTTAAGTCAAACAAGAGACCCATGGGCCATATTGCTCACATGAGCAATCTATTTAGGAAAAGCAAGATTTAGTTCAGAATTGACAAGTATATGAAAGGGTATATGCATATGTTATCTCATCCTACCCTAAGGATCCACAAGTTGGGTTGAAATTGACACAATGTTTCTAGAGAAAAATATTCAATAGTGAAATGTTTTTGATGTATAATGCTGACAGCAATGAAAACGACAGACCCATTTTGATCAGAAAAGCTTATTTAAGCCATTGACTATAGTGAGCTTATATTTTCTTGCTTTTATTCCATTAAAACATATTGTGATTGATTGATTGATTGTATACTGTTTAACGTCCCTCTCCAGAATATTTCACTGATATGGAGACGTCACCATTGCCGGTGAAGGGCTGCAAATTCAGGCCTATGCTCGGCACTTATGGCCTTTGAGGAGGGAGGGATCTTTATCCTGCTGTGACACGGGGCCTCTGTTTATACGGTCTCATCCGAAGGACCGCCCCATTTAGTCGCCTTTTACGACAAGCAAGGGGGTACTGAGGACCTATTCTAACCCGGATCCCCACGGGGCCTAAAATATATTGTGAGATTACATATAGAAAAAAATCTCATAAAACATATTGTGAGATTACATATTAAAAAAAGAAATGACAGAGTGACAGAGTTATCAAACTTCAGTTCTCTGCTTACACAGTAAGTCATTTTATATTTAAAAAATGAAAACATAGTCTGTGCATTGCATCCTCTAATACATGAAGTACATAAATCTTTTAACATATTTTACTATAGGAATATCTGAAAGAACTCTGAAGGCAAATCTCCTGTCTGATCCAGTGAAAACTGTGGTTGAGGATCTGCAAGTCCCTCCTGTACAGCAGAAGATCCACTCCAATAAGGGGCTTGATGACTTCAATGAGGACCTACTGAAAAGGACCATCAATGAGATGCAGTTGAGGCGCGAGTATTTTTCTCTCCATCGACTGTCAGGTGTGTTGGTAGAACGAAGAATCAGGATCACCAAGTCATCTCTGGCAAGACTCGTGAAGAAGCTTGGATTCAGGTATGAATCAATTGGAAAAATATAATCTACAAATAAGGCATATAATTATTAAAATTACATGTATTTATCAAATACACTTATTGACTGGATTCAAGGGCAACATGCAATTTGTTGGACCTACAGGGTGAAAAAAAAAAGCATTTCGCTTTCGAACCCAGTCAATAAATGATGTTATACCTTTCATTATATCATTATTGTCCAATATCTTGCTCCGCAATCAAACATTGATTTTACATTACTGTTCAGTAAACAAAGGAAATATTAGACTTATTTTGGCATAGATTTATATAAGAACAAATTTTAAAGTATCAAAATAAGCATTGTTTGCATGCTTAACAAGAGGCCTATGGGCCACATCACTCACCTTAGCAATGTAGCTGGGAAGAAAAGCAAAAGTCAATTCAGTATTAAAAAGCTTAAATGCATATCCCAATAATAAGGAGGGGGATATGATTTGAATTAATACCTTGAATGTACGCAAACTAAAAATGCTCACATATTTCTTTGACATAATGTGGCTTTTTCTCACTAAAATTTGATCTTTAATTTTGGCCCCGCCCTATCCCTGGGGGGTCATGATTTGAACAAACTTGAATCTACACTACCTCAGGATACCTTCATATAAATATGACCAATCATGGCTATATTCTTATATAGACTGACACATCTGTTTCATACTTGGATATTTTACTTGAAAAAGACGTTAATGGTAATCTAACAACCAAGCTAATGATAAACGTGATGACTTTAACTTTTCTATCGTAACCTTCCCTTACTTATGCAGCAATATACTTTCATCACCTGCATACGGAGTGTATATATCTTAGTTGATTCGATACGCAAGAGCTTGTTCTACGTATGAACAATTGGTAAATTATTGACAAGCAAGTTGATTAAACAAGAATATCAGCCTTCTCGTTTAAAGTCATCATTTCGTAAGTTCTATGGTCGATACAATGACCTTGTCAGCAAATACAATTTATCATTGAGTCAAATGCTGATACTAATTGATAGTCAATTATTTATACACTGAATTGACGACGGATTTTTCCGATATTTCCTGATCATGACCAGGAGCACACGGCGGGTGTGACCTGTCAGCAGGGGATGCTTACTCCTCCACCTCTGATGTAACGGAGGTTCGTGTTTGCTTTGCTCTTATTTTGTATTGTTTTATGGACTTTGGGATTGAATACTGTTCGTTATCTCCATACCCTTCTTCTTGAAAAGATGATATTTAAAGATTTTTCCTTTGTAAAACTTGAATCATCCATTTTGGCCCCACCCTACCCCCAGGGTAAGGATTTGAATAAACTTTAATCTTCACTACCAGAGGATGTTTTCACATTAGTTTCATCTTTCCTGATCCAGTAACTCTTGGTAAGATGTTTTAAACATGTCACCTAATTTTCACTTTTTCTGAATTATCTCCCCCTGAAAGAGGGCACCTCTCTTCATTCGAGCAAACTTGAATCTTCTTCACCCAAAGATGCTTTGTGGCAGGTGTAATTGAATTTGGCAGAGTTACAGACGGACAGAAAGACAGGACTTCAGAACAAACGTGATCAGAAAAGCTCACTTATCTTAATCACCTTTGCACCTTTGTAAATAATATTCTTCTTTTTCTTTCATATTCTACAAGTCTGGTTCAGATCGGAGGTTTATTGGTGAGCGTAATGACATTGTCAGTATGCGCCATACTTACCTGAGGTCCATCCGAAACTTTAGAGAGGCGGATCGTCCTATTGTTTACTTGGATGAGACTTGGCTGAACACCAATCACGTAGCGAGGGGAGACTGGGTGGACTGTCCTAGGACTTCTACCTCTGCCTTTAAGTCACACCGTGAAGGTCATGGGCGCTTTGTTCCACCTGGGAAGGGGTATCGTATGATAATTGTGGATGCTGGTCCTTCGGCTGTAGGAATGATCCCGGGATCAAGCCTAGTTTTCGAGTCGAAAACTGGCACTCAGGATTATCATGATGAGATGAACTCGGGAAACTTCACGAGGTGGTTCACTGAGCAGTTGCTCCCTCACCTACCGGGTAATTCAGTCATCGTGATGGATAATGCTTCCTATCACAGTCATCTGGATCCTGAGTATAAGTGTCCGACATCGTCGGCGCGAAAGGCCGAGATCCAGTCTTGGCTTGATAGAAAGGGTATTCATTACACCCCGGCAATGATTAAGGCTAAATTACTCACATTGGTGAAGCAGCATAAGCCTCGTCCTAAGTATATGATTGACGATTTGGCTTCACAGGCAGGTCACAGTTTTGCGTCTATCTCCTTATCACTGTGAGCTGAATCCCATCGAGCTGGTTTGGGCTGAATTGAAAAGCTTCGTCGCCAGTAGCAAGAATTTAAGAAAGATAAAGTGATGGAGCTATTCAATCAAGCAAGATCAGCTTACGATGTGGAGAAGTGGAGGAGGGTCGAGAGGCACGTGATAAATGAGGTAGAGACAAAACTGTGGGAACTTGACGGAGTTCAGGATGACGAGGTCGCTCCGGTCATCATTGACTTGACGGACTCATAGGACAGTGACAGTGACTTAGACTCAGATTCTGGTGATGACGAAAGTGACGCTGACTCTGACGTTTCCATGAACTCCGTCGAGGAATCTGATGATGAAGTCATTTGTTGCATATGTGGTGACTATAATGCTCATGGACGGTCACGAAAGACTGCGTGGGTGGAGTGTGAGTTGTGTAAGAGGTGGAGTCACCGCATATGCACCAAGTCCTCTCTAAAGTCAAATAAGTGCCTCCGATGTTGGAACAGTTCGTACGAACTGAATCCGCTTTCTTCATGAGTCTTCCTCTGATGATTGGTGAACTGTTCCTCTTTGAAAGTAAACGAAATATTATTAATCATTCATTGATGCATGTATCACTTAGTGTTGGATTATAGATTTACATGTAGGTATTCATATTTGAGAAAAATAAGCCATTGCAGTAAACGCTAAGAATTCAGTAAACTTTTGACATTGTTTGAATGCTCATAAATGGATGAGAGTGCACTGATTTCAACAAAAATTTTAAGTAGCAGACACAAATCTGTGTATCAGTTTTTGATTTCAAAGAATGGAGTTGCTTTTGTTACTAGTTTAATTTGGGAGAAAAATAGACTACACTAAAATACATAATTATATTTTAAATCTTGTTGTTTGACAAGATATGCAAAGTATGCATGGGTAAAAAAAGATATTTTCAAACAAAGTGAAAGTTTATCCTAACAGTGACGTCCATCAAAGGCGTGGCACCTGAAGTCTTTTCAGCTGTAAATATGACAATTGAAGCTGAACTTGGATTTTATGAGGGTAAAAATATGTCTGCTCCCTGTAACAGTAAGCAATCAACTCAGTCAATATATATGCAACTTTTACACAGTACTATAATCATGATAATTTCAATTAAACCCATTCTCGGTAGAGGTAGTATCAGTAAGCCCTGTTAATGTGGGTAGCATATGTGACCTGTATGTACACAATAAATTAACCTCTTTTTTATTATTTAGCTTTTATGAAAGTTGATTTTAATTGATTTAAAGTATTTGACTTTAGCATATTTTCATTGACTGGGAGAATTTTTGTGAAATATGCTGTAAGATAAACATTCTATGTCTTGGGTTCTCCATATTCCATATATGCAAAATAAATAAGAAATCAGGAAAGAAAGGATCACTTCATTATGAATAGGGATTTGACCTATAGGACCGGTCTTGGTTTTTTTCTCTACAAAATCCTTGTCGATTTCCGTTCTGATTAAAGACATTAGGCTGAATACATATAACAATTTGTTTTTCCTAAATCTTTTTTTCAGCGAGTAGAGGTCGAAGGAACCCTTTCATTGATTTTTTGAGTTTGTTATCTCAAAATATAATAATTGATATTTGCCTTTAACTTCTCAATGTGCATAATGGTAATGTCTGCTGTCTCTGAAATTCTATTCTTTATCATGTTTATGTCTAGGCTAATTTATCCGTGAAGAAAATAAACATGCCATTAATATAATGTGTGCAAATTATAGGCCTAATTCAAATCCAAGGGAGTACAGTTACTGATATATGAAGCCAAAATTAAAGTGATAAATTCTAAGGAATTCATCGCAGCTCAATGCTGCCAAGAATACCTGTATTGAGTAACACAGAGTGAGTTATTTTTGTCCTCGGAGAAAGTGTGCTTATACTTAACAGCTTAAGTTTGTTCCGCCTGACTGAAAACTGAACATTGGATTGTTACGCGATTAGATATCTCTTTAGTGTTTCTTATATCAAGAATGGACATGCATAAAGGATAGCTTATTGAAGGAAAATACACAAGTCTGTAAAAAAAAAAATATTAAAATAGTCTTTGAAAAAGCGAAAAATTAAAACTTTAAAGGTGTGGTACCGGGTGGATTCGAACCCCCGATTTTAAAAAAGTTAGTTTGCACCATGTAATAAACAGCGCATATATCAACTGAGCTAATCTGACTATAAGTTTTAAAGGTATAAATTTAAAGCAGATTATCAAAATCAGGATTCCTTATTTTTTTGTAGGTTTTTTGTAAATTTCGACCCTAGGGCAGGGGTGCCCCTAAAAAAATCCTATCTTAAATAATTCCGTACATCCAAACCTATCAAAATATCACAATTTTATTTAGGGGCAGGCCTGCCCTGAAGGACTTCTAGGTCAAAATCCATGCAAAAATCAACGCTTTAACAGACAAAATGGTGTTTCGGCCAACTTTGAAGGTTTATTGTTAAGTTGTAAATTATAAATTTTAGATATAAAATACAAATTTGAAAAATTTAGACATATATACGGTAGAAAACAACAAATGAAGATTAATTTTTAAATGTCACTTTTTCCGGGAAATTGCTCTCTCCTATAGGTCAATTCTTTTGTCATAGTGAATACATCCTTTGAGTGCCAAAATATTGATAATTTATATAGAAAAATAGCATATTGGATACTTAGGGTATTTTATTATTCATAAACAGTCTAATAAATGGATTTTTATACGCTATACATCTACAGCTGTTTAGTGTAGTGTTAAAAGCGAAAGTAGACGTTCTCCACAATCAAAGGAATTTAATGAAAAATTACCATTTTTCTAACACAAATAGAAAGTCGGTATTGCTTTCCTAAATGTTATCCCTTTTCCTGTGTAACTCTTTAAGCCGACTGATGTGGTCAAGTCAGTTCATTAATCAATGCTAGCCCGTAAAACGTTATATAGCTATTACATATAGGCTGCATGCCGTCTAGAATGTAGGTCACTGTATTTGTACTGTCTATAGCCAATACGGACGCGTGTGAACAATGCATTTTGGTATACTCTATCATAAAACTTCATATAGATCTTCAATGAACGTTTGTACAGCAGTAAATAACGAAAACAACATTTAAAAACTTACCTTTCTGAACCGTTGGATGGTTCTACAGGCTGCCATATGAGGAATGAGTGCGTCCATAAGTTGCACTGTTTTATATTCGGAGTATTCCCTCATTTATCACGATAAAACTCGCCAAAATGTTGTTGAATAATGTGTATTTCTCATATTTGTATTAAAAACACGTATATTTCATTTATTTCTATTTAATTTTATTTTTTGAATTTTTCCTTTGGAAAGAACGACTACTCCCTTCAAAAACTGGTTCCCGGCCCCGTAATCTAGAAGTTTACTATGTTAAATCCCCGTAGACTTTGAATTTGCCGCCGTGTGTTTACACCGGTTAACCTCGAGGGTTCGTATAAATGCAGAAAGTTTAGGGAAAAAAATCAATCTACCAATCGGACATAGGTTGAAAGCCAAGGTATTTATTTTGAGATATTTTGCAAAAAGTAGCGACGTTCCGGTCGTGGGACAGACTATAACATTGTTACTTTGTCATTTTTTTCTAATATTTATTACCGGACACTGTGCTATTTCTTTTCATTTTTGAAGATATATATATATATATATATATATATATATATATATATATATATATATATATATATATATATATACGTTGATAAGTTAAATCCTTGGTACAGTAAAAATACTTTAATAAAAAAAAACAGAATGCTGCAGTCAAAATTAAATAAAATCTTTACTGTTAGCGCTTTCAGCCATGTTGGCTCTTCAGACAGTTACAAAAAATTCAAAACGTTGTCAATAACGTTGCTAATGACGTGATAACTTTAGGCATTATGACGTCACAATGTAGTTTGTGGTATATGGAAGGGAATTACCGCCAAAAGTGTATGTATCTTGCTTTTATTTCTTATTCTGCCTACTTCTTTATGCTTTGTTATTATTGTAATTATATGTCCCTTTATTGTTTCAGACATTCGTCTTGATTACATTTCAATTTGACTTTTATCCTTCTTCATTTTGCCCTTACTTCTATGTTGCTTTATTCTTGTAAATTCATTCTACTTTCTTTTAAACTTAAACAGTTTCTTTAAGAAATTATCAGCATTATATTCTGCTACGAATGTTAATTCAATCAAACTAACAATGAAGCATATTCAATGAAGACGAATGGAAGTTGTCAAACCGTCAAAATTTAGTGCGGCATTATAACGCTAGGTGGCGTGGTGTTCGCTACGAGTGTTGGTAAATCTAGGTAAGCAAACCCGGGTCGGGTTATTTGAGATTCTTCAATACGCCTTCAAGTAATACTTTATCAATCGAACTTCTGAAGGCCGGACCCGATCTCCCGACCCAATGATGGAAACTCCATATTTATTTTCTCTGGGCACACAGGAATAGCGGCTTCTTTTTTCAGACATAACTTTATACTATACTGAATATGTTCATTTAAAGGCCGACCCACTTTTTGTAAGAGTAAGGGTCAAATAAGTAAATGTAGTACGTATAGTAGGAAGAAAATTTAGATTTGATTTCAAGAAGTTGAATCTAACTCAAACCCACCCCCCCCCCCCCCGAAATAGGATTTCATTGGTGTCAGAAGCTGTTTGAAAAGTTTCGGGTGTAGAGGAAAGATTTTTTTTTTTGACCTTCAAAAAAAAATTTGACAAAAAAAAAAAAAAAAAGAAATGTCCATTTTCCAAAAACAAAAATCCTATTTCGTGAGGTGGGGTGGGTTGGGGGTGGGTTTGTAAAGGTTCGAACTCCAGTGCCAACGTTTTCTTTCCAAATACCACCACTTTCCCTTTTTTATACCTTTACTGCATCGTGTTCATGGGAAGTGGGGGGGGGCAATTTGAGACAATTTCCTGGGGTTTATTTTGTTTTTCAGCCGTTGTTTTCAGCCGGGTAGCTTCAATATTTATTCCCTTGTTGCCCCCCTCCCCACTTTCAAAAACGATGCTACGTCACTGTTCTCTGGCTAAAAATATAACTCTACTAAAGTTATTTGTTGGATATTTGAATTACAGTTTAATTCTTATAAAAATGTTAAAGATTTTGAAACTAGTTAACCCTTATAAATTTGGTTGTTTTTCAGAACCTTCCACTCAAACTGAACTTTATTTCACAACATATAGTAGCTGCCTTGATGCGCGTGATCTAGGGACAGGGCTTTGCAAAGGAGTGAGGAGCGTTATGGGTAGGCAGGCGCGGATCCAGAATTTTTTTCCAGGGGGGGGGGGAACCCAGTCAAAAAAAAAAATCCAATCCCAGAAATTTCTTGACAAGCATAAAAAGAAGGAAAACTAAACTTGCTCAAACGTTAAAATTCTATTTCATGGGGGGGGGGGGGGTTAGCTTTTTTTCCTTGTATTAGTAACCTTGTTAATTCCAAAGGGTCCTACACCCCCCCCCTCTAGATCCGTGCATGGAAGGCGAAGTCGGAACCAGACTACATGCACCCAGGCATACTAGAAACACCCTGGTCTTTTTTTCTGCGTTAATATTTTATATTAAAATAGCATTTTTCAATAAAAATCTCCCAGTACGCACCGTGTTTGTCATCAACCAGGAACTAAGAAAATCTAAACTGAAAATTCTATTTGGTGGTGGTGAAGGGGGGGGGGGGGGGTCGTCAACTTCTTTCTGTAATAAATTTTACTCATATGCCACTAAGTACATGACTTTTAATATATAAATTGACTATTAGTACTGCAACAAAAAGTGTAAGGGGTGGGAGCAACAAGCCTTTCGCTGAACTTTTCCAGTTTGTAAAGAGTTATGTTAGGAAAATGTTTCGTGGCCACCCTCCCCTCTACCAATGAAACCTACCCCATAGGAGGTCGTCCACCCGGAAGTCAGTATATATATTGAGACTTTGGTGATGTGATTGTACATTGTATAATTTCCTTTTGAGAATTTTTCACTCAAAAGGAGAAGCCAAACACTTGCCGGTGGAGAGCTGCAAATTTGTCCTGTATACGGCACTTATAGCTTTTGAGCAGTGAGGATTTTTTTTGGTGCCAGCACCTACTGCGACACGAAATTGGATAATACAGTATAGATCTTATGCAAAGGTACAACTGTCACATTCTGATAGTCGATCGAACCCACGACGTATTGGTCGACTCCTTACTACTGTACTTCGTGACTCTATATAGAGCAGACGCCGTAACCACAGTGCCACGCGGGCGACTCCTATCCAAGGGGGGGGGGGGGAGAGAGTCATTTTCAGATGTATCGTGAAGATTACCTATGTTTAACTAAATGGTTAAAATGATTTAATTATAAAACACTATTAAAATGATATTATTTAAATATTTATTCATACAGAACCGGTATCTGACGGACCTACTAGTATATAGGTCCCTGATAGAACGGATAACTTTTCTTCAAAAACTGAAAACGTTAGTATATATAAACTTTGTTTTACGATTTAAAAACTATTCGGGGGAAGGTTTGCTAGGAATGGGGGCGAATTGCTATATATAGTGAGATTTCCCACGGAAGACTAGCTATATATTGAAACTTCCCCGGGGAGAGGGGAAGTCCCGCTGCAGTATAAAGTCTTCCGAAGGAAGCATCACTATGTAGTCAGTCTTCCAGGGGGAAAATATACCCCCATCTAGCGAGACTTCCGAGGGAATGGCATGTGTCGGGTACATACCTGGACTTATAACAAACCTTTGTCTTTTAAAAATTTAAGTTTGATTAATAAAGTATTAGGCAGAAAATTGAAAAACTCGAATAACCCCGGCCCGGGTTTACTTTACCTAATTTACCGAACACTCTTAGCGAACACCCCTGCACCTAGCGTTATAATGCGGCACTAAATTCGGACAACTTGTATTCGTCTTCATTGAATATGCTTCATTGTTTGCGTGATTGAGTTAACGTTCTAATAGTTATAATCATTTAGAAACTGTATCAATTTAAAAGAAGGTAAAATAAATTTACAAGAATGAAGCAACATAGAAGTAAGGGCAAAATCAAGAAGGATAAAAGTCAAAGCGAAATGTAAAAAGACAATGAAAACAATAAAAGGGACATATAATTACAATAATAACAAAGCATAAAGAAGTAGGCAGAATAAGAATAAAAAGCAAGATACATAGACTTTTGGCGGTAATTCCCTTCCATAGTGGTGACGCCATGAACTTTTTCAAACGCAGTCAAAGAATGTATAATTAAAGCATAGAAATAAAACAAGTTTTGTGAATTATACATAATCTCATTTGCAATTCAGTTTTGGTTTTAAAAGTCTTATAAAGTAGCTCTCTTTGGTAACACGGGCGATTTCATCCGATGTCCACATTTTGTAGAACGGGAAAATCTTGCATTTTCCCCTTTACCACACTCGGCGAAATGTTCTGAACAAGGGGTGCATCTACAGTTTGTCCCGTATATGTTGCTTGTGTACCCTCACTCGTGCGTTAAGTTGATTTTTTTCCCTATATAATATTCGCCACAGGTTGGGCATGTTGCACAGTAAATCAAATTTGAAGATTTACAATTCATACTGTATTAGGTTTTAAAACTTTCCCGTTTTTAAGTGTAATTTGTTTGCCCTCCTGAATGAAATCACACGTTCCACATCGGGGTCACTACACTTTTTGACGACACTCTGGTTGCTAGGAAAATTTTGCTTTGGTTAATATCCTCTTCAGGTTTGGTGCTTGTCTTCTGCTGTTAATAATTGACGATTTATCCAGAAGATTTTTCATGTTTTCAGATTGTTCTAATATTGGAAAAAATCGCTTTGCTGAATTGAGAATATTGTGGTTACGGGGGTTGTGAGTTATCACAAATGGAATATTCTCTTCGTCGTTTTCCTCGGGATGGCGAATATGTCGTAATTGGGTTATAGGTATATTGTTTTTGCCGGTTGATTCCGTCCTCAATAAGGTTCATTGGGTAATTTTGTCGCGTCAGGTGTTGTTTTAGTTCTTGGAGTCTTTTCAATTGTAAAGAAGAATACGGTCACGATTGTACAAATACGTCTCGCCATATTGTATGGAATGTTTCTTTTTGTATGTGACGGATGGAAAAAGGCAAGTCCAAGTATTGATGGTATCTGTTTCTTTACAGAATAGGTTGTAGAAATATCCTCTCCGTTTTTTATTTTAAGTATATCAAGGAAAGGAAGTGAGTCCCGATTCATGTCACTTGTGAAATTAATTCAATCATGTAACTCATTTATGACCGAATGGAATTTTGTAAGATCCTCTTCACTCTTGTGTCCAAAAGATGAAGCAATCATCCAAGTACCTTTTCCAGTTCTCTTTTAAAGTACTCGTGTTAATAAATGTTTCCGGTGTAAAGACAATAATACCCCCCTCGAATAATGACCGGGGGGTCATTTTTTAACGACAAAAATGACCCCCACCCGTAGAAAAAAAAAAATTTTTTAAAAAAAGTCCCGGGGTCATTTTTTATATGTTATCCTATAAAATATTGACCCCCCTTGAAAAATGACCCCCTTTAAAGTGATACAAAATTTAAAACAGGTGAAAGGGAAAAATATGCTGTGTTTTAATTGTTCTTCCTTTGAGTAATTCATGCATTTGTTCGAATAGATTGGATCTTTTTTTTTTCTTAGCACGTAGGGGTAATAAATTCCTCATTTCTCTTGTCGAAATATTGACAATTCAGTTTTAAGCAATTAACA
>NW_026933411.1:0-56089 GCF_032062105.1 Saccostrea cuccullata
TTGGTGTTATATCAACTGTCCTGGTAGCTTTGCCGTTTTATTTCTATTATGAAATCTATGACCTGAATGTTGAATCAACAAATCTGAGTGGATTTTGGATCAGAAAAACAGATTTTACCGCCGATCATTCCCATGAGTTCCAAATTCCTCTTTTATGGTTATATGGTGTAGTATTTAAATTGGTACCGTGCACCCTTATGATTCTTCTTAGTGGGAGTATGGTGAATTTCCTTCGTCGAGCAAAAAAGAGAAAAGACCTTCTGACGAATAGATCAATTTATCAAACTAACAGAAGAATTTCCATGGAATATAATAGAACTACTCTCATGCTTGTAACAATTGTTATGATATATGTTCTGTCTGAGACTCCCATAGCTATTTCGGCCTTTTTATCTGGCCTTCAGAGATCTGAAGGCCACTTCTTCTATTTCCTCCTGTACTCTGCTGTTGGGGACATTTTAGACTTGTTAACGGTTCTCAATGCCAGTGCCAATTTTTTTGTCTATATAACAATGTGTCATCAATATAGAAAACGTGTAAAAAGGCTCTTCAGATGGTGATATTCCCAGTGCTGTGCCCGCTCAATAGATCTCTACGAGACAATCAAACTATGGATTGATACACCTGTGTCTGGTTCTCTGATATATTTGATTGAAAGCACTGATACGGTAGATGAAAAATGATATACTTTCAATTAATTTCTTGGGATTTATTGAGATATTTCATTCAAAATCAATTTTTATGATATCCCAAAATGAGAAGGGTTTGTTTACGTTGCTAAATCAAAGTACAATTCAAACTTTTTTCCTATATATTAAAATTACATGTATTATGTTTTGTTGCTGCAAATTGTGATGTTTGATCAACTTTATAGGCAATTTTGAATGTGAAATCGAAAAGCATTAATGTTGCTGGCAAAATTTATCTAATAATTTTAAGGACATTGAATTGTAGAAAGAAAAAGAAAAATATCATTTAAGAAATAAATGTCTTGTCGTCTTATATCATAATGCAAATTTAATCTCAACATTTTGCTTATAAATGATTAGGTTTAATCCTCCTGCATATGTGTGTTTTAGCTCGGTCGTACAAAGTCTAGAGAAGCTTAAATGTAAAGGTTTTGTGCCTATGGTTTATGTACAGTGTATGGGTTAATTTACAAACATAAGTCTTCAAAAATGCTTAATTTCCTTCCATTTAGTCCAATTAAAAAAGTTTCAGAAGTTACAATACATTGTGAAAGGTTCGATTTTTTACTTCAACAAACAGTGCTCACATGGTTCCTCGAAACAAAAAAAAAATATTTGCACATTTTATACTCCTCCTCCCTCTGTTCTATAGACCTTATTTCACATGATTCTTTTCATTAAGTGTGGCTTAAGCTGTATCTGAAAACACTCTTGAAAATAATACTTTAAGAAATTAAATAAAAAATAAATGAATAGGCTTCCTTTGAAATTAAAGTGCATTGACTGGAGCAGAATAACCCTAGGGTCTGAGACTGTAACAACAATTCAAAAAGATCAAAATGACTCTTCAAACATTTTCAGTCTTATGCTCTTCAGGGATGGTTTGAAATTTATCCTCAAGCGAGCTCTGCCCTGTCTGGAATACGTGTAAAATGAGTTATCAAGCCATAGAACAATCAATAACAATGCCAAAATGATGTAGAAATGTTGTAGTTTTATACCAGAAATGGCAATCAGAAACTGAGGACTTAATTGAATTTCGATTATGGAGATAACGAATAGTTCTCAAGCTCAAAAGTCCATTTAAACAATAAAATTAGAAGCAAAGAAAACATGAACCTCTTAAAAATCAAAGGTGGGATCAGGTACCATGAAGGAGTAAGCATCTTGTGCTGACCGGTCACATCCGCCGTGTGCCCCTGTCATGATTGGGAAATAACGGGAAATTTAAAATTCGTAGTGTGTAAATAGTTGTCTAAGAAATAGTGCGAAAAAAGTTCAGTCAATATTTGAGTTAATGAAAGATCGTATTTGCTAACAAGGTCACTGTATCGATAATAGAACTTACGAAAAGATGACTTTAAAGGAGAAATTGCTATTCTTGTTTCATAAAGTTCTTTGTCAATGATTTACCATTTCTTAGAAATTGTTCAATCGAAGTGAATGCTCTCGCGTATCGAATCACCTGAGAGATATAAACCCCGTATGCAAGTGATAATGGTATATTGCTGCGATAAGTAAAGAAAGTTGACGACTTAAAAGTTAAAGTCAGTACGTTTACAATAAAGCTTTGTTGTTAGATTACCATTAACGGCTTTTTTTCTAGTAGAATACAAAAATATGAAACAAATCTGCCAGATTCTGTGGTATTTTTTTTTTATATCAAGCTCACCGGAATATATCGGGTCGACATATGAATGGAAATAACCTTGTTAATTGACAATACGTTGTCAATATTTGGGAATGTCGAACTGAAATTTAATATGTAAGATCTATTGCCATGGGGCCTGTTTGGATGATTGCTCGCAATATTGTGTCTGGCGAAGGAGAGCATATGATTAAGTTCTGTTATTAAATGGACGCAGTTTTTTTTTTTTTTTTTTTTTTACAAAACAACCACCAATAAAAACGAAAGAGAGGAACAAAACAAATCAACTGTAGGACTAAAGAACAAGGCTTAAATTAACATAATTTACAACTGCTTTTTGATAAATATTGATTTCAAAATTTTAATACACAACTCATTGCCGAATTATTTTGTAAAAAAAAAGGTGCAGGTCTTTCAACGATTGTATTCTTATCTGTTTTATAATCTTATGAAGCCGAGTGTATTCAAAATGTTTAGAAGAAAACTGTTGCTGTAGCTTTAATTCGACATTCAGTTATATATCGACGATGTTTCATAAATCAAAAATACTTATTTTTTCTATTAAGATGTCGATTCGATATATTTAATGTAAGCCAAAATAAAATTCATCACAGAGACTTCAATGTTTCTAACTTGGACTTGACTATAGACAGAAATGGCAAACGAATAACAAAGCTAAATTTCATCCAAAAGAAGATAAGTTTTTTTTTTCAAATGTCGACCTTTCTAATTCATAGACTAATTCCACTATCCTCTTAATAAAGGTTTATTTCTTCGAACTAAATTATGGAGAAAGAACGCCTTTGAATTTAAAACTAAAGCAGGCTACTGACAAAGAAAAGATAATTCGGGGTTTTTCTTCCTCATTAACATTCACAAAATTCTATGGTCGCTACAATGACCATGCTTGAAAATATTAAATATATACCAGTTGGTTGAATTTTCTAATTTACACGTTTTCACCCAAATGTTAGGTCATAAATTTTTTATTGGTTTTGACAACGGTGTAATCCGTTTACCTTTTCAAGACAGAGAGTTACTTCTAGGGGTGAGCGGTTGACATAGAATGTTTTCTTCTCTGAGATTCCTCATCCACCAAAGATATGTGAAAGGATTTATGGTTAAAAGAAAATAACAAGTATTTGAAAACAAAGAACAATAAGTATGACTCTGGGCCTCAAATTTACAACATTCCTGTGTGTTTGAACAACAATGTGATTAAAAGTAATAAACAAATATTTTTGGAATCTTGTCCTCAAAACTGTTCATGCAAATTGCACAATAGCATCTTTAATATCAATAGACATTAATTTTGATTTAATTTTTTTCAACTGTCTGTTAGATAGAAAAAAATTATATATTTTCTGAATGAATCGATCTATAAATGTATTATGCATGAAGCAATATGATATTATATAAAAGATAAAAAGCGTCAGGGGATATGCTTTTGTTCGGCATTCCAGATTGTTCTAAAATAATTTTATAAATATTCAATATCTATAGCATCAATGATACACGACAACAAGAAAATTGCTTATATATTTTCATTTCTCTAAGCAAAAATCCATTAGGCAAATATAATAGTATTGAGGAGAGAAGTCTCAAAACTATTATATAAAATAGCCTGAAGATCAATTGGTTCTTCATTTCCAATATACACTGTCCTTGTCAGCAAATACAATCTATCATTAAAACTAAATTACATTTTTCACACAACTAGTTAGATCATTATATATGATATACCTACGGATATCTACGTTCACACGATAATGACGGCGGAGGTGACAATTAAACCGACAGGATACGCTTAAATCTCTGTGGCATCTGATCCAATTCCCGATATTTCAGAGTTCCCTGTCTGCTCTGCTTAAGATTTGTACTGTTTCAGTCATAGATCTAAAGAAACCATATACCTGAATTGAATATACCTAAATACCTCTTTAGGTCCTCAATTTAAGTCTATGTTTCAATTAACCTTATTAAATTTAGATGTTCATTTTTAGTATCTTCTTGAATTTTTACCAAATATCTCAAGACCATAAGTTTTCATTTACCAAAAGTTTTCTCCCTTAAAGTATAGGATAATAATCATGACTTACATTCTAATATTTTGATTGCATCTTTCAGCACTCATCGTTCAAGACTGTCGTAATATACTAGTATTAGTAAAGGTGTTTTATGGAATATAACACCTATATATGCAGTGCGATTATAATGCATTAATTGCTTATCATTCAGTGTTTCAATGAAAAAATGATTGCCTTAATCGTGTTAATATCAAGAACATGAAATATCTGAAGATGAGGAAAACTAGTCGATCCAAAGAGATAATGGAAGACTAGTCGATCCAAAGAAATCTAGAAGAAATACAAATATCTTAACGGGTAATATTAAAACGGCCCATCGGAAATTTTAGAGGTTGGATCATTGGTACCTGTTAGAAGTAAGCATTCCGTGTGACTCAGTGTCTTTTGTTTGTTTGGTTGTTGTTTAACGTCCTTCTTGAGAATCATTCCCTCTTATTCATGAGGAGACGCTCCCAATTAAAGGTGGAGGCTCACCTATTATCAGCATTCAGGGGTGTTGTGCTTTGAGGGATCTTTTTGTTGCCAGTAACTACTATTACTACTATGAAACGAGACCTAGGTAAATACCTTCTCATTCAAAGGACATATAGGTGTGTGATAATGATCTCCTGCATATGAACTTTTTTACTTAAGGATAAATACTTTAAAAATTTGATTAAGCATAAAGATCCTAGTGATGCATGAAATATAGGAGGTAGGATCGGATGCCATGAAGGAGTTAGCATCCCCTGCCGAACGATCACACACACCGTGTGCTCTTTTTCATGATCGGGAAATAACGGATAAATCCGTCGTCAATTCAGTGTGTGAATAATGGCCTAACAATTACTATTGTTGTGAGATGTGTGTTGTTTCATTATGTATATAATTAGTAACATTAAGTTTCTTGAACATTCCAGAGTGGTCAACATGTTTGGTCATTTTAAAACATTCTTAAATTTTGTGTATGTCCAGATTGTTCCAGTATATTTTGTTTTAACAATATCTTGAATATTCTAGATTTATGATACTATATAAATACCCTGTCAATTCGATACTATACAATACTTTGTCGTATAAGCACTACTGAGATATAACTGGGATATATATTTTCACTGGGACATTGTGTGCAGCAACGGACACTCTGATGTATGTATTTTTAGATTCTTGCTAAGTTTGTACTTTATGTTTCATATACCTATTATATATTACTGTAAATAAATTATTGTTAAGTTTAAATTGTGTTATTGATCTTTTCTGGCATTTAGGGTTATTCTGACCCATAACAGAATTGGGGGCTCGTCCGGGATAAAGAATTTCTTGCACTTTTGCAGTTTATTGTCAGAATTTTGATTATTGAACCGTTAAATTTGATTATAAGCCAGCAGAAATCAACATGGTGTTTTCGGTCACAGACTTTCTTAGTTCACCAAGTGTTCAGGTTTTTGATACGTTAAAAAAGGATGACTTGATCGCATTAGGTTTGCATTTTGGGTTAGATGTTAAATCCTCTCAGAGAAAGCGAGACATTAGAATTAAGGTTGCAAACAAACTAGTAGAAGAAAACATCTTTGAAAAATACGATCTTCCAGAATATACAGTTAAATCAGAGTTAGGCTCTTATAAAATGGCAGAATATCAGTTTCAATTAGAGTTAGAGAAAATGCGACTTGAAAGAGAAAAATTAGAAAGAGAAGAGCGAGAAAGAGAAAGAGAAGAACGACAGCGTGAACGAAAATTTGAATTAGACAAATTAGAAAGACAAGAGCACTTTGAATTAGAGAAATTAAGATTACAGCACCAACCAGAACCGTCAGTTGTCAAAACTGAATTTGACGCAGCAAAAAATATTAGGTTAGTTCCAAAATTTCAAGAAAAATCTGTAGACAAATATTTTCCCCAATTCGAAAAAGTCGCAGAGAATCTTAAATGGCCACAACACGTTTGGTCAACAATGTTACAAAGTGTACTGGTTGGCAAAGCAGCTGAGGTATACTCTGCACTAGGGGTAGCTGAGAGTTCAGACTATGAGAAGGTCAAAGCATCAATATTAAAAGCATATGAATTAGTACCTGAAGCGTATAGACAAAAGTTTAGAAAGTATAGTAAGTTTGATAATCAAACATTTGTTGAATTTTCACGAGAGAAAGAAGATTTATTCGATCATTGGTTTAGATCTAAGAAACTTGATAAAACTTTTGCTAATTTGCGCCAAGTCATCCTGGTAGAAGAGTTTAAGGAATGTGTTTCTCAAGATTTGAAAACACATTTAGAAGATAAGAATGTGAAAACTCTTGAAGAGGCAGCAGTCATATCTGATACTTATGCTCTGTCTCATAAAAAGAATTTTGTATCAAGATCAAAGACTAGCAGTAATTCTACCAATTCAGACACATATAAAAAGAGTGGTTCAGGGTCTCAGTCTTTCACAAGTTGAAAAGTCTCCATCCCAAGGTGGTTTTAAGTTTGTTTTTTGTTGAAGGATCGTCTGGAATAGGGTTTTTTCCTACTTGTAGTTATTGTAAGAAAAAGGGTCATCTGATCAGTTATGCTTTAAACTTAAGAGAAAAAATGATTTTGATAAAACTCAACCACATGCTTGTGCGGAAGAGGTGATGAAGCCTTAGTTTCGATTTGTTCTGACACTCCTGATGTCCATGGGTTCACAGTCCAGTTCTATTGATTCTATGGAGGATTATAAGCCCTTTATGTCTCAGGGATTTGTTTCACTCGGTGAACTCTAGCGAAATAAAACCTGTCCAGATTTTAAAGATACTGGTGCTGCACAGACGTTATTGTTAAAATAGCTTCCTTTGTCTGAGCAGACTTCTACTGGTGGGTCAGTTTTATTACAGGGTGTGGAGCTAGGCGTCATTTTTCCCCTGCATAGAATTAGTTTGAAGTCAGATTTAGTTACTGGACCTGTTATCGTAGGATACTCTTCCCGTTCCAGGCATTTCTTTGTTGTTAGGCAACGATCTAGCTGGTGGAAAAGTTGTACCAGATCCTATAGTTTGTGAGAAGATCACTCCAGATGTCATGTATAATGATGAAGATGATGACATTTATCCAGCCTGTGCTGTTACAAGAGCGATGGCCAGAAGACGAGAAATGGAGGCAGACCATACTCAAGCCTTTAAAGAGACGAATCCCTCTGTTGATATTGATTTGAATGACACTTTCTTATCTGACCTTGATGGCACTCAAACAAGTATGGAACCACACAATATCAAGAAGCAAGAGAAGAAAGAACTTTTACCAAAATTTGGTGGTGAGGATGATGAGTTGCATCCACTAGTTAGCCAAGGCAAGGATATCCTAAGCCGAGAGCACACTTTCAGCACAACATAAAGACCCAGATATCATTCAACTTAGTAAGAGGGCACTTCCACCAGAAGAGGCTACTAAAGTTGGAGAATGCTTCTATATGAAAGATGGCATCCTTATGCGAAAATGGCGACCACCTGACGCCTCTCCAGATGAAGTGTGGCGTGTTGTTCACCAGATAGTGGTCCCAGCTGCTTATCGTCGAGATGTCATGAGTTTAGCTCACGATACACCTATGGCTGGTCATTTAGGTATCAATAAGAGTTATAATAGGATATTGAGTCATTTTTATTGGCCTAAGCTAAGAAAGGATGTTTCGAAGTTTTGCAAGTCATGCCATGTCTGTCAGATGGTAGGTAAACCAAATCAGAAGATACCATCTGCTCCTCTCCAACCCATTCCAGCTTTTGAAGAACCCTTTAGTCGAGTGTTGGTGGATTGTGTAGGACCTTTGCCTAAGACTAGATATAGGAACCAGTATTTACTTACCATTATGTGTATATCCACTCGATTTCCTGAAGCCATACCTCTAAGGAATATAAAGGCAAAGAGCATAGTTAAGGCCCTAACCAAGTTTTTCAGTTTTGTAGGAGCACCTAAGGCAATTCAGTCGGATCAAGGGTCAAATTTTATGTCGGGGTTGTTCCAGCAAGTCATGCATGAGTTGGGTATAAGGCAATATAGATCAACTGCTTATCATCCTGAGTCCCAGGGAGCGCTAGAACGTTTTCATCAAACCCTAAAAACAATGCTGAAGACCTATTGTTACCAGTATGAAAAAGAATGGGACGAAGGGGTTCATCTTGTGCTATTTGCTGCACGAGAAGCAGTCCAGGAGTCTCTTGGGTTCAGTCCTTTTGAATTGGTGTTCGGACATACAGTTAGAGGTCCTTTGAAATTGTTGAAGGAAAAGTGGCTGACTGAGACTAGTGATCTTAATCTTTTAGATTATGTGTCTGATTTCAAAGAAAAACTTTACAATGCTTGTAAATTAGCACAAGAAAATTTGAAGAGTTCTCAGTTAAAAATGAAAATGTGGTATGACAAAGATGCCAGAAATAGGGTATTTAAACCAGGTGATAAGGTTCTTGTATTTTTACCTATTCCTGATCATCCTTTACAGGCCAGATTCTATGGCCCTTATGAAATTGAAAGCAAGATCAGTGATGTAAACTATGTAGTTAAGACACCAGGTCGACGTAAAGAGAAACGGGTTTGTCACATTAACATGTTAAAAGAGTATTTTGAAAGGTGTGACCGAAATTCTGTAAAACCAGTTTCCACTTTAGCCAATGCTAAGACTATTCAAAATTGTATTGAAAGTGATACGAGTGTAGAAATGAATGAGAAAGATTGTAATCAGAGTGTCCGCTTGAAAAACTCCGAAATTTTGGCTGACTTTGATGCCAAACTTGGACATTTGAACATTCACCAAAAAGAACAAGTTAAAAACTTGATGAATGAGTATCATCAAATCTTCTCGGATGTTCCAAAGAAAACTAATGCAGCTTGTCATGATGTTATAGTTGGCGACGCTCTGCCTATCAAACAACATCCGTACCGTCTGAATCCAATAAAATTGCAGTACCTAAGAAGGGAAGTGCAGTACATGTTGGACAATGACATTGTTGGACCTAGTAAAAGTGATTGGAGCTCACCGTGTATTCTTGTACCAAAACAGGACGGTTCTTACCGATTATGTACAGACTTTAGAAAGGTGAATTCTGTTACCAAAACTGATTCATATCCAATACCTAGAATCGGTGACTGTATTGACAACATTGGAAACGCGAAATTTGTCAGTAAATTTGACCTGTTGAAAGGCTACTGGCAAGTACCGTTAACAGAAAGAGCAAAAGAAATATCTATTTGCTACACCAGATGGACTTTACCAGTATAAAGTAATGCCTTTTGGCATGAAAAACGCACCGGCTACATTCCAAAGGATGATTCACTCCCTTCTTCAAGACCTTGAGGGATGCGAGGCCTACATTGATGATGTCGTCATATACAGCAACACATGGGACGAACATCTCCGAATCATGCGTGCTTTATTTGACATTTTAGCTAAAGCAAATTTAACTGTGAACCTTGAAAAGAGTGAATTTTGTCATGCTTATGTAGAGTATTTAGGTCATAAAGTAGGTCAAGGTTATGTTACACCCATAATGGCTAAAGTGGAAGCTATTGCAAAGTTCCCGATTTCTACAAACAAGAAAGAATTAATGAGGTTTTTGGGCATGGCTGGGTTTCACAGAAAATTTTGTCCAAATTTTTCCTCAGTTGTTAGTCCACTTACAAATCTTTTACAAAAGAGGGTTAACTTTGAATGGACAAAGGACTGTGAAAAATCCTTTCATAAAATCAAATCTGTCCTTATGAGCAACCCAGTTCTGTCAACTCCAGATTTTTCTAAGCAATTTAAGCTTACTGTTGATGCTAGTGATGTTGGAATCGGGGCAGCTTTGTTTCAAGAACATAGTGATAAGGTAGATAGAGTTGTTTCTTATTTTTCAAAGAAACTTACAAAATGTCAACAAAAGTATTCCACCATTGAAAAGGAATGCCTTGCTTTGTTGTTAGCTTTACAGCATTTTGATGTTTATTTGAATGTTACTTTGCATCCAATTCTTGTGTATACTGATCACAACCCCCTGACATTTTTGCATAAATTGTCAAACAAGAATCAAAGACTGACTAGATGGAGTTTGTTGTTACAAGAATACAACATAACAATTAAGCATATCAAAGGCAAAGACAATGTTATTACAGACACCTTGTCAAGAGTATCGTAAACATACTAGATTTTGTATTAATGTACATGTTTTACAATTTAAGTTTTTCATTGACATTCAAACTTTTTAAGGGGGGAGGTGTTGTGAGATGTGTGTTGTTTCATTATGTATATAATTAGTAACATTAAGTTTCTTGAACATTCCAGAGTGGTCAACATGTTTGGTCATTTTATCTAGAACATTCTTAAATTTTGTGTATGTCCAGATTGTTCCAGTAGTATCATGTTTTAACAATATCTAGAATATTCTAGATTTATGATACTATATAAATACCCTGTCAATTCGATACTATACAATACTTTGTCGTATAAGCACTACTGAGATATAACTGGGATATATATTTTCACTGGGACATTGTGTGCAGCAACGGACACTCTGATGTATGTATTTTTAGATTCTTGCTAAGTTTGTACTTTATGTTTCATATACTTATAATATATTACTGTAAATAAATTATTGTTAAGTTTAAATTGTGTTATTGATCTTTGCTGGCATTTAGAGTTATTCTGACCCATAACACTATGAAAAGTCAGTAATCGTTGGACTCAAAGATAAATTGTATTCGCTGACAAGGTCATTGTTTCGACCATAAAACTTTCGAAATGATGCTTTTAAACGAGACTGCTGATATTTTTTGTTTCATCGACTTGTTTGTCAATAATTTAGGAATTGTGCATTCGTAGAGCGCTCTCTTGCAGTATCGAATCAACTGAGAGATATAAACTCTGTATTCAGGTGATGAAGGTATATTGCTGCACAAGTAAGGGAAGTTGACAGTTGAAAAGTTTAAGTCCTCATATTTATCATAGAGCTTGGTTGTTAGATTACCAGTAACGTTTTTTTTTATGTAAATGATACTTTGGATTATGGCTGTTGCTTATTCTAACTTACGAAAGACAATAATGAGATACATGATAAAGATCCTAACTACGTATAAAATGACTGTTCTGGAGGAGTATCATTCATAATCTTGATACCAGTTCTACAGCATGTAAGTTCAGAATGCCGGAGATCCCTATCTTTCCTTTAGGTAGCACCCCGCTCATTCTCTTTCTATCACTGCCTACTGGTACTCATTGTTTTCTTCTTTTCTTTACACTCTCGTACACTTGATGCTATTTTTTTGCAAACCCCTTTCTTCTCAATGCATAATGTTCATTTACAGTCTAATAAAATAAAGATACTTTTACTGGGTTAAATGACTTTTATTCCTTCATAAATTTGTCGAGTTGAAAGACTGTTGTTTATTATCAGGTACTAATCAATGACAGTATACACTCGACACATTCTCTTTACTTGTTATATCAGTAGATAATGAAAGCTTTGTTCATATAATCTAGAACAACGGCATATGAATAGAAATCTGAGAATTATAACGTTTAAGAGATTTTTTTCTTAATTCTGATTTTAATTAAGGAATGAAGCTTATTGTAACCTAAATTATAGGATCTAACATAACTTTGGACAATTCACACTTTATAAAAGCGTAAGCTGCCCCAAGTTATACGATATAAACTGAATCTCCTAGCCAGTCAAATGGAGTGTTACAACTAAAATTTTGAATTGTAAGGAAATGGTGCATTATAACATCAATAAAAAGAAAATTGTCCCCGAAACTCTGTCTCTATAACAGTGAAAAGTTATCTTAAAGTAATTTACATTGTTTTTTGTTGTTGTTCTTTGTTTGGTTTTTTTTCTTTTTATTTTCATTCATTATTCATTTATTTTTCTATTACTTCACTCAGTTTGAACTCAGTGATGTTTTCGCTTATTTTCTTCTTTGCATGTGTTGAAGAAGCATAATTATTTCCTGGAAATCATTAAGTCATTATAATCAAAGTCAATGAACTTCTGTAAATACAAACATTTCCTCACACTGTAAAGTAATAAAGAAAAAAATAGTTATCATAACAACAAAGCTTGCGTCATTTCTGCGCTGTCTTCGCCTATTTTTCATCCAAAAATTCTTCACAGAGCATCTACTTAGTTTGTTATATAGATTTTCTACAGGTATTTTTAAAAGTTTGAATCTAAATCGTGATTAATTTTGTTCATTTGTTCTTTTGGAATATGTATTAGGTTTATTAAAAACCCATATGAACTGAATTGAAGATTTATATTTTACAATATATAAATATAAATTCACATAATTATATATATTTATGGTAGATTGGACCTTCAATTAATGCAGTTTGTAGTAGAAAATTAATGCAGTTTGTAGTAGAAAAAAAAACATGCTGATTATAATAAATCTAATACATATCTCACGAGAACACATGAACATACATCATTACAATTAAGATTGTAAGCATCTAAAAGTACGTGACGGAAATCTCAGTATCAAACTAAGTGGAAGCTTTGTGAAGATAATGGAATTTAAAGTTTCTTGAGGAAAAAGAAGTGAAAACAAAGGAATCGACATAAGTTTGATTGTTACAATTAGTGATTCTATGGTAAATCACTTTTAAGTGTGAGGAAATTTATTTTAATTATATAAGTTCGTTGACTCAGATGATTATGGTTTAATGATTTTCAGAAAAAAGCATATGCTTTTCTGGGCTTTAATTGACCAGTTGGATTAAATCACACATATGAAGGAGGATCAACCATAATCATTTGTTTTAAAAAGAAAAATGTTGCGATTAATCTGAATATTCGAGGACGAGACACGTTTTACATATATATACATTTATAGAGAAACGACATTCTTTTGCATAAATTAATGTCCTTAAAATTCTTAGAACTTTTTAACACTTAATGCTTTTCTCTGACAGTAAGTATTCTTTATTGGTGTCTGACTATAAGTATTTTTTATAACTGTCTGACAACGAGTATTCCTTGGAGCTGTTTAAATTTAATAACAGAGATTTCTAAAATTCAAGGAGCAGTCTTCTCATCGACACTTTCATTTTTTTAATGTTAAATTATTGTATCTAGCGGTACATTGTAGGTAAATTCATATAAATCACATGGTTATAATTGGTTAAGACTTCAAATTTTCACTCCATACAAACAAAAACTAGAAAACGTTTCTTAAAGCAATATGAGCTGCATTTTTGAAAATTTTATTTTGCTGTAAAATGGTGTTAATATGAAAAATTTGTATTTAACTTCAATCTTTATGACCAATTAGACTAAAATAAAGCAGAAAAAAGACTTCTAAATACAGTCAAATATACAGTTTTATATAGGAAATCATTGTTGTACAGGACGACATTGATGTAATTTTATTCAATCGAAGCTTGATAGTTCTTTCATCGCAAATATGAACAACAAAGGTTTATCAGCGTTATTTTTGTTCTGTCAGTGAAATAGTTATTTACAATTTTGTAACAAAGAATTCCGACATCAAAGTTGCAGCTCATATTGCTTTAATTTTTACCACTTTTAATTAGTTTCTCTAGTATAGGATAATTATTTTTAGAATGATGAGAAGTTGGACGACTATTTGTTTTCAGTTTTAACTTAAATAAAATGTACTCATTATGATCATAATGCAGGTTGGGATAGAGTACTAGTATATACTAATCATAAATGAATAAAAGGGCTTATTTGTTGAAAAATTGCATTCTTGACTCCATTTTTTGAAAAAAGAAATATATATATCTAACAAATATACATAGATATTTATGTTTTAACCTCATAAAACACTCACATTTTCAATTTAAAAACGAAAACAATAAACAAACCAAACAAAAAACACGATTAGCCTTTAACTTCTTACTAAAACATTCAAAACCCAATTTTCTTATATTATAGTGTGAAATTAAATAAAGTTTTATAGTTTTGTACTTATATAGGGGGAGAATTCAATGCATTATCCACTAATTATCAAATATTGTGAAATAAATATTTGATTTCTATGAATATCTTGAATGTACAGCGCGTTTAAATAGAACCATTTCCCCCTTAGTTTGGACTAAAAATAAGGCGTGGCATTTTCGGAGCCACATGTTTACCCCCTGTCAAATGGCGAATAGATTCTCATTGGTTAAGAAATTAATAACATCAGGAACTTTAAATTGTTGTTGACAACGATGAAAAGACCTAAGCTCCACCTCTTTGCAGGACGAAACAATGCAACTGGTTATTCGATACACTAATTGACATTTGCCCGAATTTCTATCCCATGTATATTTCAACAGTGAAGGAAAGCTGTGTAAATTTCAGAAGCTAATTATGTAACGTCGAGAATGCCACGCCTTACTGAAAGTCCAAACTAAGCTGAAAATGGTCCTAATAAAAGGAATGTGTGGCTATAAAGACTGGCCCTGGTATTTCGGAAATCTTCGTTCTTAATACTGATCGTCTGCTGTAAGAATACCAATTGTCAGCTGAAAAGGACGCAGATAGTCAACTGGAAGGAAAAGTAAGTGTCAGCTGTAATGAAAACTGATTGACAGCTGGAAGGAAAACTTATCGTCAGCTAGAAGGAATACTGATTGTCAGCTATAAGAAAGACCTAATACTAGATTCCAGCTGTAAGAAAAACTGATTTTCAGCTGTAAGAAAAACTAATAGTAATCTAGAAGGAAAACTGATTGTCAGCTTTAAGGAATACAGATTGTCGGTGTAGGGTATACTGATTGCCATCTAGAAAGAACACATTGTCATTTAGAGGGAAAAATGATTGTCAACTGGAAGGATGAATAATAGTCAACTGGCGAAATACTTATTGTAGGTATAAGAAAACATTATTGTCGGTTTGAAGGAATACGTATTGTCAGTTGTAAGGAAAACGTACTGTGACAACTGGAGGAAATATTGATTGTCAGCTGTAAGGAATACTGATTGTCAGCCAGAAAGAAAACATACTGACAACTGTAGAAAATACTTATTGTCATCTAGAAAGAAAATCGATCGTCATCTAGAAGGAAAACTAATTGTAAACTGGAAGGAAAGTTTTGTCAGCTAAAGGGAAAACAATATTATTGTCAACTGGAAGGAAAACATGCTATCATCTAAATACTCAGTATAGAAATGATTGATTGTCATCGGGTTAAAGGAAAACAGATTGTCATCTACATGTACAAATGTAGAAATAAACTTAATTGTCAGTGGAAGAAATATTTATTGGCAGGTGGAAATGGATACAAAGGTTTACAGATAGATGAGAGTAAGATAGCCTCACTATATTTATAATATTAAATTATTGGTCTTGGCATCATATGAAAAACGTACAGGTATCTCTTTAAAAAAAAAAAGAAGAAAAACCATGCTAATATTCCACTTATTTGATTCGAATTTAACAAACAGAGAGAGAAAGTTATCACAATTTTCTTAAAACATACATGACTTTATTCAATACCTGGTATAAACAATTTTTTAGTAAGTTCCTTTTGAATTGTTTTACCTTGCACAATACTTAGCTATACAACACTAAAGAATAAACAATTATCAAAAGGAAATCTAATCTTCAGCCGATATCAATATTTAAATCAAAATGTAAATTTTACAAATTTTTAAAAATATATCAAAAAAAAAAAAAAAAAAAAAAAAAAACATGACAAAGACGTGTCGATGGACCCCTGGAATGACTTACATATTTGGAGAAAAATTGCATTTCAGCAAATGATATGCTATATCAAATTAATCAATCAAATAAATTAATTTATTCAACTCATTATAACAGCTAATTATAATGTATTTCAATATGAAATCTCGCCCTTAAACACACACGTATTGAGTTCTCAGTACCCTCTTATGTACATTATCGGGCTGTGACATTCGTTTCTCAACAGCACATGATGTTTTTGAGGACGCTCTTACATTCCGTTCGGAAGTGTTCACTTACAAATCCGTAAATAAGTGGATTCAGGGCATTTGAAAGGAAAAATGAGCGAATAAAGAAGTGGTAAGCTGTCTTTTCAGAATCACTAAGGTGATTGAAGAATTCAGAATCAAAGTTCCGTATGGTCATCAGTACCGTGTAAGGTACAAAAGATATGATGAATAAAAGTGTAACTGCAAATAACATAATTGTTGTTTTTCTTTTACGGTAATTCTCTTGGGACGAGAAAATAGTTCTGCGACTTTCGCCATAACACGTGCAGCTGAGGTGACTTTGTCGACCCTCGGTGAAAAGTTTCCGTTTTGTGGCAGCGGTCAATGGTTCTTCGGGAGAAGACCGTCTCTTAGTGGGGGCTTTAATTTCTCCTTTGGATGACTTTTTAATTTCTTTATTTGAGGTTTCCTCTACCAATGTCACATCATGAGACCCATTCTGGTTAGTGGCGACTGTCATTGACATTTTACGAGATACACCGTCTGGGTAAAGATTCGCTCGAGACATCTTCCTGAGCTCTTTTCCAGCATTTTTGACATGATACAAGATTATTCCGTAAACAACAAGAAAAAACACGTCAAGCACTGAGTTCCCCGCCATTATAAAAAACACAAAAACGGTTGGGTCTATACGAATGTTATCGGAATACAAACACATTTTGGCATACATTTTATATTCACCAACTGTAATTGGTACATTTGCTGTTCCATATATCAAGAGAGATGGCCAGGCTACCGCCAAGGATGCCAGCATTGAAACGGCGACGATCTTTTTTGCTGTAGATCTAGAAAGTTGAATCTTAAAAGGTTTACAAATTCGCTGTAACCTATCAAAGGCAATGCCCATTAATATCAAAGAAGACCCATCATTCGTCCAGAAAGTAAGGAAACGAGAAGTTTTGCAAAGATTTGAATCGTCAGTTTGAAGAATGTTTATGATATAGTACAACTCAACAGGCATTGTGAATAAGCAATTAAATAAATCGTTGAAGGCCAAAGCAAGGATGAATATTCTGCTTGTAGATTTTCGCCATCTCTTCATGTAAACTGCGATGATAAGGATATTTCCAGGAATGCCGATAATGATCATTAAAACTGTTAAAATAAGACTTGGAATTAAGTGTTTCCTCACAGCGATGTCATTTGCAATTTGTAGCAATTCTGGATCGTCGAGAATTCTTGATGTCTTGTTTGCAAAAATCAACGAATCGTTCATGATGAACATACACTTACTTCATTTAAGCTCCATAGTTAAACATTCCATTAAGACAATATCCACATAGTCACAAAATATTTGAAATAAAACTTGTATTATTCCATTGTACAGCTCATATCTCCAGGCATTGATACACTAATACTATGACGATATTGTATGTGATCAAGAGTGTTAAGCATTGAACGTCAGCATAAGACAAAGTGAACAGCTTTTTCTGTACATATAAACAATAACGACGTGCTAATCCATTGTTAAAAATTACCACAAATTATTATTGTTTCCAGTGATTTGAAAACGAAAATTCTGGGATTTATATAGGTCACCAAAATTATTTTTCAGTATGAAAGTTCTGTAAAATTTATTTGTCCTAATCGGTTTCGTACACAGGTTTTATATTTCCTTTACTTTCTTCACTTGAAACACTATTTTTCATCGTAAGTGTATGTCTTATATGACACAAGTTAATCCACATCTAGATGCCTGATATTGCTATACATGTATAAGTGGGGCTTCCGTTGAACTAATGGTTCAGATTGTGTGGATAGGAGTGGGAGATGTGTATGAATTACTGGGAGACAGTACACGTCACCTTTATTCTTTGTTAATAACCCAACTTTCTGTGTCTACACATCACAATGCCGTCATTTCAACACCTCTTTTTTGTCAAGCCCTGCTTAAAATCTTATGTTTTGCAACAGGATTTGGTATCCTTATACTTATATTTTCAGTAGTTTTCTTCAGTATTTTCGGTACATACTGAATACTTCGTCATAAGTTTTTCTGTCAAGAAATGAAGATTGATTTCAATGATCTGTAATTCACAGCAATAAGGACATTTCTTCAAGATTTTTTTCTACTGCTTGACACGTTCTAATACTTTCTTTGTAAATATTGTATGGCTTTTGATACTTTATGTATGGAAGAGGGCTATCTAAGTTTTTGGAACTTGTGTCCAATCCCTTTGACATACATGTTGTCAGTAAAATATGTTCAAAACAAAACAATTCTTTCTCATAAAGATTCTAAAAATGGTATCATCAAGCTTTTGAAAGAGGGAAGGGGTGTTTATCACAACATTTCGGCAAATTGACTCAAAATTTTATGTGTTGTCAAAGAAGATCAAATATAAGAAGCATTTATAAACTGGTCATTTTACCTCATACAGTCAAGTCTGACAATGTTTATACTACAACTATCATGACTATGAACAGATGAAATACTAGTGCTTTATCGTCTTCTTGTGACTAAATTATTTGAAATCGTCAACAATGTAGTAATTTGTGAACTGAATAAATGTTTCGCTTTGTTAATCTTTTTCAAGATATTTTATTTAAAATCTTTTTAAAATCTACTAATTTTTTTTCTGCATAACACTATATTTTGCTGCAAGTTAGAAATATTGACGTGTTTTTGACATAAATATGCAATTTTGTTGAAAGTACAAATGCATGAAGCATACGCATAAATGATCAAGAGCCTTTAAGAAGATTTCAAAGAAATGTTCTTGAAAAAAAGAAGCTTTAGAACCATAAGTGATAATAATACTTTGCGCCATTAGATAATACTACTTCGAGGCATGAGTGTTCAATACAAGTCAAATATAGAGATTGTCGAAAGTGAAGATGTTTAAAGCTTCATTTGTTTGTCTAAAACCATTGTCTCAACTGACATCTTAGTTTTTCATCATCTTCCTTTGATAGTTATCAAAAATACCAAAACATTTTGTTAAAAGCACTGATATCTTGGAGCAATCATGTTCTCTTAAAGACACGAGTCTTTTAATCTGTACCATCAAAAACTTTTGCCTTACAAGTTTTAATGCCTTAATCTTAATTGCTTATGTAACTAATGAAAAACAACTCAGAATTATGATAGTTAAATGGGACGTACTGAAATTTTGCCAATAAAAATTATCAAGACACATATACAATTGTATTTTGTGCAGAAGTATTGGAGAGAGAGAGAGAGAGAGAGAGAGAGAGAGAGAGAGAGAGAGAGAGATGCTTCAGATATTTTTAAAACAATTAATTAAATTATAAACAATAACAATGAAAATTTATATTTGGATATTAAATAACATTTAAGATGTAAATATTAATTGAGTACCAAATGCAAATAAAAGGAAATAATTGGATAAATGTGAAACATGTTTATTTCAATCCATTATACTGCACACATTCAATGAATTATTTATAAAACAATCATTGAATAACATTATAAACATTTATAATGAAAAAAAAATACATTGATTCAATTACTCATTTCATCAAACCATATATGCTTATCAATCGATGTGAGCTGTAATAGGGATGCGATATATGAACACAATATTGTGCTGGAATTATTGCTCGCAAGAATTACATTTCATTTCACAATTAACGATCTGCTGATGGCTTTACGAAAATTAGCCACATACAGTAGGTGTTAATTCTATTTTATTTATATTTTGAGGACTGGTCATTCTAACTACAAAACCCCTATGAAATTAAACTCTAGATGGAGTGAAGTACATATAAAGAAATATATGGAAATGATGAAGTGCATATCAAGCTTTAAAAATCCATTCAAACAATACGAATCAGGTGCAGAGCAAACACGGACATCTCAATCTTCAGAGATGGGATCAGGTGTCACGGAGGAGTCAGCATCCCTTGCCGACTGGTCACATCAGCCGTAAGTGTTTTTGACATGATCGGGAAATTCCGAGAGAAAAACAACGTTCTCAAGTCAGTGTATAAATAATGTTCTAACAATAAGCTTGATAACAGTCCATCAGCATACGACTTATAATGATAGATTGTATTTTCTGTCAAGGTCATATCGGCCAAAGACTTACGAAATGATGACTCCAATCGAGAATGTTGAAATTCTTTTTTCACCAACCTGTTTGTCTATAACTTACCTCGTTTGATAAATTCGGAATAAACAAGTTCAATCTCAACAGATTATTGCTCGCAAGAAACCAATTTCAAGGACAGAAGATAAGGTTGAGTCTGAAGACATATTTTATAAAATCTTATCTCTGATTTTCTATTTGTGTACAAACGCTTTCTCTCCCTAAATTTTCTTTGTGGAATTAAGATTTATGTAATAAAAAAAAATGATAAAATTTGTTTTTGCTAAAACATTACACACTAGGTTAACATATGAAACTGTAGCACTATTTGCTAACCCTTGATATTATACTTTCATGTAAATTACTTGAATCTGATTCGTCGAGAAACATTTGATAAAAAACACTACTACCCGCTGAATATTGAAACTCCTGCGTAGCAACAGTCAACATTGCTTGACGACGGGTGGTATAACAAAAAATAGCGACTGCGCGGGATTTATGTGCCCACGGTTCAGTGTTATATGTATTTGTATAAAACATTCAGTATGATGTAATAAATATTGCATGTAGTTGAGAGTAACATTGAAAATTTTCATCCCTCGAAAACCATTGTCAACCTCGGCTGCGCCTCGGTTGACAATGATAAAATTTTTTTTGCTAAAATTTTCAATGTTACACTCAACTACATGCAATATTTATATATTATTTCCATTCCAAAACAAAACTCCTTGCCTAAAATAAAATACAACCGAGCTCATAACATCAAACAGACTTTCTATTCAGTATTCAGGGAAGATAATAATCAAAGAGGTAACAGAGGCAAACAAACACCCTTTCATTCCCCAGTAATATGTTGTATTAAACAATGTGCCTTTAAATGACACCAAACTAATTTACGCCATACATTTAATAAGAAACTTGGTTGCATGTCCTATTTTCTAAGCATCATGGATGCTATGTTTCATTTTATAATTTAATCCTCTTTTATAAATATATTGTTTTACTTAATTAATCGTCTGATTTGAATTTGCAGGTACATCAACTGCCATTAAGCCTTTAATCAAATTATGAAAGGATTGCTAATGAATAAGAACACTGTTCACGTAGGATGAAATATATGGATATAACGAACAGTATTCAAGCTCAAAATCCATTAAACAATACAAATTTTGAAGCAGAGCAAATACGGACCTCCAAAACATCAGAGGAGGGATAAGTTTCCATGGAGGAGTGAGCACCCTCTGCCGACCGGTCACACCCGCTGTGTGCTCCTTGTCATTATTGTGTATAAAATGGCCTGACAATTAATAGGAAAAGCATCAGTCAGCATTTGACGTATAATTATAAATTGTATTTGTTGACGAGGTCATTGTATCGAACATAAAACTTACGTAATGATGACTTTAAATAAGACTGCTGATATTCTTGTTTCAGCAACTTGTTTGTCAATAATTTACCTACTAGTATGTGTAGATTTAAAAATTGTTCATAATTAGAGCATGCTCTAGCGTATCGAATCAACTGAGATATATATACTCCGTATGCAGGTGATAGAGGTATATTGCTGCATAAGTAATGGAAGTTGACTATAGAAAAGTTAATGTCATCACGTTTATCATAAAGCTTGGATGTTAGATAACCATTAACATCTTTTTCCAGTAAAATATCTAAGTATGAAATAGATGTGTCAATCTCTGTGGTATACCTTTTATTTCAACTTATCAGGGACAAATTGTATCTAGAAATAACCATTTTAAATTGACAATATATCTAAATGTCAAGTTTAAAGCCACATGCAATAGATGTTTTCTTCTTTTCACGTAGAAGATTTTTAATTAAATTCTGGTTCTTATGAATACAAAATAGGTTTCCTAATTATGGGGCGAGGATGGTTATCATGGAAATTCCAACAGATTGTTGGAGGACCTTGTCTCCAAAAACCAAAGAGATATTGTCAATCAGAAACTCAAGCATCTTTTTATAAAATCAACTTCATAGTACTTGTGTTTACAATCAGATTGTCTTTAACAAAGAAATTTTGCAAATGGCCAATGACAAGGTTTGTAAATTTACGAGTTTCGTTTTTATTGAAAAGCTGTCAATGATATCAAAAAGCCTGAACTTTATTTTATCGTGGGGAACGGTTGTATATAAAGTTGAAAAAGTCGTAAGTTTTTATGCTGTTGATATTGGTAAAATTTTGTGATTTCAAATTTCCCATATGGTATAAGTTGGATTACCACTCGTAGAATCCAATTCTAGTTCATCTAAAATTCAATTTAATAATGAGCTTTTCAAACAAACACAAAGTTGTTAACAGTTCTATCAGCAAGGACCAGTACATACTGATCGTGTAATCTAAATTTTTTTTACTTCTGAATTAGTGAATGCATAAGAATTTTCATCCTTGAGTCAAATGGGGGTTGAATAGGTTTTTCCTACAAAATAATTCTTGTTACCAGAACCTGTTACTCTTTACGCAATGGCCAAAGGATTTTGCAAGATACTTGGGAAAAGTAGATGTGCAATATTAAGGGACTCCGACCCTCAGCCAGGAAGGACAACTCTTTAATTTATAATTTAATTCCAAAAGTCTTTAAATGAAGCTTGAAAATTAAATCTTTTCATTCAACAATTTTCATTATATACCTCTCAATGTGCTTCAAGGTTCTTTAAACTTCTCAGAAAGGTCTGTTTAAAAGTAGAAAATTTTATCCCGAAAAAGCGTTTTTAGATACCAATGTTTATTAACATGATATGAAATTAGAAGTAATTTATGGAGGTTTGCAAAGAACCTTGAAGCATATTGAGAGGCATATAATGAAAATTGTTGCATGAAAAGACTTAATTTTCAAGCTTCATTTAAATACTTTTTGAATCAAATTATAAATTAAAGAGTTGTCCTTCCTGACTGAGGGTTGGAGTCCCTTAAAGTTTCAAATGTTAATTTTTCGCCCTTAAGTTAAATACAGGGCGAAAACTATTTTATTTAAAAAAAAAACAAAAACAAGCTAAATCATCCTTAGAAATGTACATTTGTAATTGTTAGTGCCCTGTAGATGTGCAATAAGGTATTGGATTTTTTATTTTTGATATATGGACCAAGATCGAAAAAAGAAGTTCCTTTAACCAAAGAAACTCTCTTTTCCAGAACTCCTTTTACATTTTATTCAGAAGCCATATAATCGTTGGAAGTTGATTGGTCGTGGCCTGGAATGTAAGGTTTCGGGATTTTTATTTTCAACATGGGCTAGTTGGGGATAAAAAAAAGATGCACAAAACTGCATTGTATCATTTGTGGTAAGAATACTTTGGGCTGTTTTTATCCTTATCCGTCTGTCTGTCCATCCATCACTATTTCTTCTTCCTCAAACCCTTCTTGCAATTTAAGCAGTAACCAATTCATCTTGCGGTGTGATATATGATAGTCAGTGTGTTTTAAGACTTTTTAAGACTTTTCAGTAACAACTACAATTTTAACAGAAATCTGGTTCCAAGAACTCCTCATACATTTGACACAGCCCAAAATCATCATTTGGAAGGTAAGTGAAACTTTCTTTTAGAATCAGAATTTATTTCATTACAATTTTTAACTTCAAACTGGTCAGGTATTCTTAAAATAAGAGGCTCATGTACCATATGATTACAAGTACTTGTGCATGTTTTGCTTAATTTGATACATGTAATATACTTTTCAAGCAAGTTATATAATAGTTATTGTGGCTTCTTGGCTACCCAATAAATAAGGAAGCTAGCTAACATTTAGGGGAAAACCTGTGCAGGTTTTACTGTCTTACGACAGTATCTAGATCATACTATTGAAATGTTTACAAGTTCCTTCATATTCCTGGAAAGACTTTATCTGCACACAAATTATTTTAAAAATTAATTATAACAAGGAGAGGAAATAAGTGTTTTTAATTATCAGTATAAAACATAATAATGATACAAATAGATTATAAAGATATAGTATGAACCAAAAGCTTTAAAAATTCAAAACTTGAACTTTCATATATTACAGTTCCTAAAATGACAATTTTATAATACTGATAGAAAAAGAGCATATAAATAATTTCTCCAAATATGACAGGAAAATGCACCAGTTACAATCAACAATAAAATAAATCTTCAACAATAATACAAGTATGTCTATTTTTAATCAAGAAAACTGTGACTGTAAAATCCTTTTATCACAGTAATGAATTAATACTGACATTGTAGGCTAAGTCGTGCTCCATAACAGTATATAGCCAAGTTCTATCTATACAAGATACAAAAATAACTAATCTACCAGAGGCAAAGTAAACATTTGTAAACATAAAAGTTTTAAAATTATTGCTTCTAACCATTCATAAGCCCACACCATCTTCATACTATTTACTTTATGTAATACTGCAATCACGAAATTCATACAGCAATCATCACATCCCAAATTGTTCAGCTCGAGTAATTATAATTATAAAGTTGCAGTTGCATTATCTAATTGCTAAGTGTTTATCAAAAAGATTTCATTAACAATAGATTTGCTGTTGTGTAACACTAAATTGTATAAAAACAAAACAAAATGAATGCCCAGTGTACATTTCTTCGTATTGATCAATAAGAAATGGGAATGGTATTTTCTGGAGAAAAACATAATTTTTCAACTCCAATTATTATGAATAACAGAAAATACATCATGTCTAGTTTTTTTTCCACCCACTGAAGTACAATCCTAAAACCACAGAAATGTGTACCATGAAATGCCTGTACACACATAAGAATACCGACTTATAAATAAACATTCGACGATTCCTAACTTGTCAAAGCAAATTATACGTGTGATCCTGGCGTAAGATTACTTGGTCAAAGTCCTAGTAACAGTAATTTTTAGAAGTTTTTTATTCTTCATACTCACTAATAAATTGTTAATAGTGAAATTTAAGATATTCATACTCTGCAAAGGTTCCCATTGTCCAAACCTAAACCAGGTCGTTTTGACAAGGTCAAAGTCAAATTTGTTGTCAAATGAAAATTTTTAATTTCACAGTCACATCTCTTTCCTATAAGCAATTTCAATCCTACATTGTATTTGTTGCATTTTGCAATTGTTATAGAATTGAAATAATACTCAAATATTTTTGTTTTTTTGATTTAAGTGTACTTCCCATGAGTTGAAAGCATTTCTATTAACTTCCTATAAATATACTATATTTTATAATACGAGGTATAAATATACAAAGAAATTGAATGTTTTCTTGAAACTCGACAACCTGATATTTAAAAAAAATTCTGATCTAAAGGACAAGGGTATAATACTGTAGATCACTTTATTTTCACGACACCTTATTTTCGCGAGATAGTCATTGACTCTTGATTAACGAGACATAATTTTCACGAATTGTGGTTATTCCTCTATATAATCTTAAAAATACTATTATACGCGAGAATTTAATTTTTGCGAGCACACTGTCTCGCGTAATTACGCGAAAATAAAGTTCTCGCAAATATAATGTGATTTACAGTAATATGTATTTCCAAAAAGTAATGATTGCACAAAATTTTGTATTGCACAAATCTTGTTAACACAAATTACAGTGTACACAAGTTTCATCTAGATGCTATAATTTGTTCTTTGTTGTTGTTGTTTTTAATCACATTTAACCAATGATTATTACATTGGTAAAAAAAAGTCCTGGGTCAAAAAAGATTGTCAAACTAATTTTGAAGTGTTTCTTTTCTCAATACATTGATATCTTGTCATTTTTTTTTATCCTATTTTGATTTATTGGATCCTCACAGTGGAACACAGTGGATCATTTATAATTTTCTCATGAATTTCAATAAACAATGGAACATAAGTGACGTAGTCTAAAAAATCCACATAACCTTTGCCCTCTCTGTTGAACTTGCCCATTACCTAAAGGGGAAAAAAAAGATGGAATAAATAACACACTGGAATATAACACGAAATATGCACATATCCTTTGCTGAAATTACAAGTTTCTGTAGAAATATTTATATTTACAAACTACTTACATAACTGGTCAGTTCGGGTGACAGACCCCCCGCAGTGAGCTCCACGGCCAGACTCGAGGCCAGGGCATTCCCAAAAGGAACAGAATCTCCCTCATCCAGCAACTGAAACAGCTCCTAAAACCCAAAAATAAAATGTGTTGAAATCATTTATTAACTTGGATTTATTCAACTTATGTTCATCATTTTCAAAATTTTAAAAAGTTGGCTTAACTAACCTAATGGAATGTACATGTAATACTCGTATACTAGTAATATGTAAACAGTCATTAAAAAGGAAGGGGAAATTGCTTAATCGTTCAAACACTTCTTTGAAAGTGCAATATGAGGACACTTGCACTGGGCTCATGTTTTAATCAAGTAAGATGAGAAAATCACAATTTTTTAACTAAATTTTTTAGTGACAACACCTTAATACAGAAAGATATATGTTTCCAAGTGAAATATCAAGAAACAAGAGGCCCAGGGGCCACATCGCTCACCTGAGCACAACGGTTAGGAAAAAGCACATATCAGATCAGAACTGAAAGTTTACAGAGGTTTGGGGGAGGGGGGCTTGAATTTTAACCCCCCAGGGGGTCATGATTTGAACAAACTAGAATCAACACTACCTGAGGATTATTCCATATAAATATCACAAATCATGGCTTTAAAGTACTTGAAAAGAAGATTTTAAAAGGTCTCCCTATTTATTCCTATGTAAAACTTTAATTTGCCATTTTGGCCCCACCCTACCCCGGGGGTCACGATTTGTACAAACTTAAATCTTCACTACCTGAGGATAATTTCACATGAGTTTCTTCTTTCCTGTCTCAATGGTTCTTGAGAAGAAGATTTTAAAAGATTTTTCCTACACATTCCTATGCAAAACTTTGGTCGGCAATATTAGACCCACCCTACCCCCAGGGGTCATGATTTGAACAAACTTGAATCTACACTACCTGAGGATGATTCCATATGAGTTTCATCTTTCCTGGCCCAGTGGTTCTTGAGAAGATTTTTAAAGATTTTTCCATATACTCCTATGTAGAACTTTGATCGGCCATTGTGGCCCCACCCTACCCCCGGGGGTCATGATTTGAACAAACTTGAATCGACAGTACCTGAGGATGATTTCACATCAGTTTCATCTTTCCTGGCTCAATGATTCTTGAGAAGAAGATTTTTAAAAATTTTTCCCACAGACTCCTATGTAAAACTTTTATCAGCTATTATGGCCCCATCCTATCCCCGGGGGTCATGATTTGAACAAATTTGAATCTACACTACCTGAGGATGATTCCATATGAGTTTCATCTTTCCTGGCCAAGTGGTTCTTGAGAAGAAGATTTTAAAAGATTTTTCCTATAAATTCCTATGTGAAACTTTTATCGGCCATTTTGGCCCCACCCTACCCCTGGGGGTCATGATTTGAACAAACTTGAATCTACACTACCTAAGGATGATTCCACATGAGTTATATCTTTCCTGGCCCAGTGGTTCTTAAGAAGAAGATTTTTTAAAAACGCCATTAATTTTTCTCTTATAATTATCTCCCCTTGGAAAAGGGTCTGGCCCTTCATTTGAACAAACTTGAATCCCCTTCACCTAAGGATACTTTGTGGTAAGTTTGGTTGAAATTAGCTCAGTGGTTCTCGAGAAGAAGATGAAAATGTAAAAAGTTTACAACAACGTCGACGCCGCTGACGACAACGACAGATAACGGACAATTTTTGATCAGAAAAGCTCACTTGAGCCTTCGGCTCAGGTGAGCTAAAAAAAAAACATTTAAATTGAAAAACAAAGGTTTTTTCCCCAAAATATCATGGCTTCAGCACAGAAAGATGCAAAATTTTCCAGGAAAATAATTTGTAATGCAGAGAAATGATCCACCAACCTTTGACCTGTTCAATCTAACATCTAAAGATTCATAATCATTGCTCTGTCTTTTCCAGCCTTTTTCTTTGTTTAGAAGATCTCGAATAACAGGGCTAAAACAAGAAGGGAATAAAAATGAACTATTACTGCATTGGTGATTTATTTACATTGCATATATTTGTCTTTAAACAATTGCAAACTCATGGATAAAGTTATAAAAAAAAATTCCAAATTTTATCGTCTCTGTCCCAATATTTTTTATACAACTTGAACTGTAAATATGATTTTTTTTTCTCCCCAAGAAAATTCAAACAGGAAAAAAGGAGAAATTAATGTCAAGGTCATTCTTCATTTCAGATAAATATTTCACTTTTAAAGAAATACTTCATGGAAAGATAGGGTACAAACAAACAGTGTCTATGTCATGAGCAGGGTTCTACATTGAGGAAGTCTCTACTTGACTAAAATTACTGTTTACATCATTGTGTCACAGTCAAGCTATGTACTCAGTATATATCCAGTATGTACACTTACTCCATGTGGGTGATCCTCTCTGATAAGGCTGCTATCACACAGAACAACTTAAAGTTTATCTTTCTCCTTCCTGTCAAATTCAGTATCTAGAAGAAAAAAGGGAACTCATGGTTAAAAAAGGTAATCTTAGGCCAAAAAAAATTAATCAATAGTTTCTCAGGCCAAAAAAATTAGAATTCAATGAGGCAGGCAGGCTTTTTTTTTTTTGAAGCAGGTTTAACATCTTTTTTAAGCCATTTGTTCAATAAAATGATAATATCTACCAATTCTTAATTTTTGTTCTCTGAAATTGGTTGTAATATGTATTCAACTTTAAATAATGTTACTCCAAACATTTATTTAAAAGTTAATACAATACTGAAATTTTAGAAGAAATGTATTGTTTTTCTAATAAAAACGTCTATCTTAGCATTTATGAAAAGGGGAATAACTCGATTTTCTTTTTCAACTTGGAAAAATAGAAAATTGAGTTATTTCCCTTTTCAATATGTCAATAAAAATAATCTATGCGGCCGTTTTTGAACTGATGCGGCAGTGCCTGAGAAACTATTGATTAATTTTTTTTGGCCTTACCACAAGTTTCAGAGAAAAACCATTGATTTAAGGTGAAGAAAACTATAACAAAAAAACTTTTCTGACTTAATAACATAACTGTACAAATCAGTTGTAATTATATGTTTATTTCACAAAAACATTGTCTAAAACTGTCCCTATAAGACTAATATCCCCTTAAATCCAAATGATCTATTTTACAATTCCAACACAATGGTACTGATCTTGTCCAAATGACCACAGTACATGGTCATTAAATACTGGATATATCCTCTAATCACATCCAACCTTTTGCTTTTGCTTTGAAAATATGGCCATGACTAAATTTTTAGATTTCTAAAACCCTGATCTTGACAAATACCCCCACCAATTAAGTCCATAAACATACTGAATATTGTGATTTCTGTATCTACCCTCCAGTTTGTATGTAGGGGTTGTAAAGATTCTCATTATAGAATACATAGTATCATATTTTTACAAGTATCCATACTCACATGGTACAGATAGCTAAATTCATTCTGTGACAACAAGTTGTGATTGACAATCTGCAGAGCTCCCTCAAGTTCCTCTTTATTCATTTCTACATCCTAAAAGATAAATCAACAAAATGTGTTTGTGAAACACTATGCCCCTGGTGGCAACAAAATTCGAAAAAAGCTATTTTTATTGTATAGGTCACAGTAAAGGTCACAAGGTCATTGACCTTGGTCTCATTTGAAAGAACGTAATAAGTGGAGTATGCATACCAAATATGAAGTCTCTATCTTTCATGGTTAAAAAATTATGGTGAAGGTTAAAGTTGACAACAGACAGACAGACAAACAGATAAAAAGACAAACAGACAGAAAAAAAAATTTATACGCCCCGATCTATCAATCCTGGGGCATAACAAGAAATTAGGTAAACATTTTACAAAGAACTGGATTTTAATTTAAACAGAGAGTCCAGGGTTGTGGTTAACCATTTACATCCTAGGAGCCATGTGGGCCCATTACTTTTCAAAGTTTAGGGTCCCACAATGTGATTTACGGGCCCACATACCTCATCAACAAAATAGTTGAAAACGCTGCTTTTCTTTGTATATATAACACTTTATTTTTCATAAATAAATAATAACATTCAAATTGAACACAGGTAAAATAATTTTACTTGCGGTTGTGCAGTACGTTTTTGGTTTTTTTCTTTACCCCATCAATATAAACCGCCACATTATTGGTTTCACTAGGGCATACATCTAGGTCATGCGAGTGCTTGTATCATATACAATTGTAATAGTTTGCACACGACACCAAAAGTCATGGTTAGCATAGTGTTTGTTATGAAAAAAGGAAGTGGATTATAAAAATACAAACAAAGCATGGTCATGTTCCGGGAACAAGACGCTCGCCATGTGGGCGATCAAATTTTGATTTCTTCATCGCCCACTTGAAATTTTAATCGCATTGGCGAGTGGGCGAGTGGTTAACCACAACCCTGGAGTCCAAAACATATCCACTTCAAGGCATAAGAAAGGACCAGCAACTCTAGTTGTCATCTGTCACACTTTCATTTCATCTAAAGGACTTTTTGCTTTTAAGGTACATTGTACACTTACTGGATCTGGGTGGAGCGTCTTATACAAAAAACTCTGTTGCCTTCGGAATTCTCGGGGTTTATTGTTGTCATTCTGGGCCTCGAAAAAAAGCTCCATGCAGTACATTCCTATGATGTTCTTCTCACCTGAAAAATAACGTTCAGACAATGAGGGGAAAAAAAATGCAAAGAGAAATCAATTTAAAATATACAGAGTTACTGCTCTTACCTTCTAATTGAATCAATCTGTCCTCTATATTGGCTAGTTTTTCTGTACACCTTTCTATTTCACAGTTCAGCTGGTGTTGAGCAGGCTCTTTCATAAGCTTAAATAGAAGGTAAAAATACATATACATCAACAACTTTGGAGAAAGAAATGACTAGAAATATGTCCATAGGACATGAATGCCCCAGGATATATTAGTAAAACAACATGAAAATTTGTATAAAATTTGATCAGTTTGGTTCAAGTAGGGCTTATAGTTACTAGGGAATAAAAATGTAGGTCAGATCCAGCATCCGAAGCAAGACTGGTAGTGTCCATCCCTAGCTGCATCATCCATGCAAGTTTGATTCAGGTAGGGCTTATAGTTACTTGAGAATGAAAATATAGTTCTGATCCAGCATCAGATGCAAGTCTTGTAGTGTCCATCCCTAGATGCATCATCCATGCAAGTTTGGTTCAGGTAGGGCTTATAGTTACTTGGGAATGAAAATATAGGGCAGATCCAGCATCCGAAGCAAGTCTGGTAGTGTGCATCCCTAGATGCATCATCCATGCAAGTTTGGTTCAGGTAGGGCTTATAGTTACTTGGGAATGAAAATATAGGTCAGATCCAGCATCTGAAGCAAGTCTGGTAGTGTCCATCCCTAGATGCATCATCCATGCAAGTTTGGTTCAGGTAGGGCGTTTAGTTGCTTGGGAATGAAAATATAGGTCAGATCCAGCATCCGAAGCAAGTCTGGTAGTGTCCATCCCTAGATGCATCATCCATGCAAGTTTGGTTCAGGTAGGGCTTATAGTTACTTGGGAATGAAAATATAGGTCAGATCCAGCATCCGAAGCAAGTCTGGTAGTGTCCATCCCAAGATGCATCATCCATGCAAGTTTGGTTCAGGTAGGACTTATAGTTACTTGGGAATGAATATATAGGTCAGATCCAGCATCAGAAGCAAGTCTGGTAGTGTGCATCCCAAGATGCATCATCCATGCAAGTTTGGTTCAGGTAGGACTTATAGTTACTTGGGAATGAAAATGTAGGTCAGATCCAGCATCTGAAGCAAGTCTGGTAGTGTCCATCCTTAGATGCATCATCCATGCACGTTTGGTCCAAGTTGGGCTTATAGTTACTTAGGAATGGACCTGCTCCAAAAACTTTAATCTGGTCACTCATCTGGAAAATGTAGGTCAGATCCAGCATCCGAAGCAAGTCTGGTAGTGTTCATCCCTAGATGCATCATCCTTGCAAGTTTGTATCCACTTGTGAAGTTTGATAACACCATCTTGAATGGTATGTTTAAAACTGAGCTAAACACTAATTTAAGAAAAATGAGGTCAAGGTCAAAGGAAAGGTCAAGGTAAAAAAATGTTGATGCAGTTGCATAGCTCTCATCAGTATCTATCAGCATATGAAGTTTGATGAAAATATCTTGGATAGTTTCTTTGAAACTTAGCTTTGAACAGAGCTAAACGCAAAGTGTGACGGAAGGACAGAAGGACAGAAGGACGGAAGACGGACATGACAAACACTATATGCCCCGGCCATATTCATGGCGGGGCATAAAAAGATCTTTTTCTCTCTTTGTATAATCACTGTATATTTGTACATGTATTAGTCATTTTAGAAGTTTTATGTTCATTCAGTCACAAAAATGAATGGTCATAGATACATGAATTTCAAACTGACAAACTGTGATGATGTGGATAATTGTTGGTTTACAGTATATGGATGAACATTTGTCTCAAATAGTATATACATGTGCATGCAATCAAGTTTTGTAAATAGTGCTTAAAACTAAGTTATAAAGGCATTTTAAAAGACACACAAGTACGAGGGTTGTTCGAAAAGTTCGTGGACAACTGTCATATCTTTTTTATTTGACGTCATATGTTATCCAAATTTGGTAGAAATATTTTAACAATAAATCCAAATGATTTGTATTAATTTTTTTCAAAATATTACGATATACAAAACTTATCCAGATTTTAAAAATGCAAAAATCGGATCGCGGAGCAGGTCAAAATTTAGTCAGTTACAGACAATACACTAAATAATGTTTATAGTCAAATTATCTGTAAAATGAATCAAAATCGAAAAACAACTTAGAAATTCAACTTAAGAATTGTTACATCGATTCTTATACCAAATTATGGTTTAATATTTTGCTTTGTCAAAAAGAAATCAACTTGAGAAGATAGGTAGTCCTTATTGAAAACAACAAAAAATGATGACGTTTTAAAATATCACGGAGCAGCAGATAACGATGCAAATTTGTGTTTTACTCAGGGAAAATCCTGAATTAACTCTAAAAATGTTGAAGGAATCAAGAAAATATGTCTCAAACGAGTTACGCATGTGTGTACAATTAGTACTGGCAGTATTTGAGTGACAGGCTCTGTATCGGATAAGGATGATCTGTGAAGAAACGGTTTAACTGTAAAAATCTTAAGAATGTATGCCAAGGAATTGGTACTGAGATAAGTAGTTTTTTGGTCTTTGGGCAGGGGTTTTTTTTTTTTGCTTGTCAACTTTTCCACGTAAGTAAAAAAAATATTTCTCTGCCCCCCCCCCCGCACTTTTAAAGACGATGCTACATGTGTACTGCTTGGCTAATTCATTTCGCTTTCCAGAAAGGGGGGCTAACAGAAACTTTATAAAATCGCTATTTATCTAAAAAAAATTTCGCAAACCGTTTCCTTCTTTTATTTTTTTTTAATTCAGCGTGTAAGTAAATCACTATTTTGTTGGATTATCATAATGCGTAGTCCGCGGAATGGTGTGGTTTTATATAATGAGAAGAAAGGGACTTCAAATTTTGTGGCATGTGAGGATGACAAGGGGGTGGGGGTATAACAAAAGGACACTGCATGTACTTTCCATCTCAAATTTAAAACTGTTGGAAATGTTATAATAGAGATTGAGTTAAGTCCAACCCATCAACCCATCAACCCATCAGACCCAAAGGGGACAAGGACCATGAAATTCACAATTTTGTTCCTCTTCACCAAAATTTGTTAAAATTTTACATAATGTAACAATTTTCAAATATTAGCATGAGATGCACAATGGACATACACAAAGAAAAACAGATAGCTATAATTAACATAACTCAAGTGACCTAATAAGTTACGAAATGGTACTAAACTCTCAACAAGAGGCCCATGGGTGACATCACTCACCTGAGCACTTTTGCTAGTTCAGTATTGTATGAGTGGTAGCAACCTATATCCCGAAGGGGATGAGGTATGATTTGAACTTGATTCTACACTGAGTATACTACCATATTTCAAAGACTAATCAGGGCGTTAAAAGTTTTGAAAAAAAAATTTCTATAAGCTTTAACTTCTATTGTGGCCCCCACCCTAACCCATGGGAGTCAAGATTTGAACAAACTTTAAACTACACTACCTAAGGAGGCTTCCATATAACTTGACAAATCATGGCTCTGCTGTTGTTTGAAAACTTTTATAAAAGATTTTTTCTATGTTTTCGTATGGAAAAATTGATAGTTTATTTTGCCCCCTCCCCATCCCCAGGGGTCAATATTTGGAAGAAAAAAACCTTAAATAAACACAACCTGTGGATGCTCCTATATGATTTTCATTTTTCCTGACCCGGTGGTTTTGGAGAAAATTGTTTTTCAATTGTAAACTTAAAATGTAATATTTTGATCATCAATTGTGGCCCTACCCTACCCCTGGGGTCATGATTCAAATAAACTTCAATCTACACTACCTGAGGATGCTTCCATATAAATATGACCAATCATGACTTGCTATTCTTTAGAAAAATATTTTTAAAGATTTCCCATATTATTTCTTTGTAAAACTTTGATCTTCCCTTGTGGGCCTGCCCTACCCCTGGGGGTCATGATTTGAATAAATTTGAATTTACACTACCTAAAGATGTTTCCATAAAAGTTTCAACTTTCCTGGTCCAGTGGTTCTTGAGAAAAAGATTTTTAAAACATGCCACTTCATTAGCACTATTTTTGAATTATCTCCTTGAATTAGGGCATTGTCCTTCAAATGAACAAACTTGAATCCCTTTCACCCAATGATGCTTTTTGGAAAGTTTAGTTAAAATTGGCCCAGTTGTTCTTTGAGAAGCTTACAGATAGATGGACAGATGGCCTACAGACAAAATGTGATCAGAAAAGCTCACTTGAGCTTTCAGCACAGGTGAGCTAAAAATGAAGGACACAGTTGATTATTTTGGTCTAGATATTTCGAATAAAAAACATTCTTCATCATAACAAACCTTTTCTCTTGTGAATTTCTCTGAATAATTTCTCTACATCTCGAACATCATGTTTTTTATGATCACTAGAGGTCCTGATGCACTCCTGACACAAGGTGACGTCACACGGGATACAGAACTGGGATAATGGACGGCTTGGATGTTTCCTGCATTTGAAATCCTCCAGAGGGAGACCTTTTAAAACAAGTAAAAAGAAGAAAAATTGTAAAACAATATACACAAGATAGATAAAGATATCTCTAGCATTTTATCATTAAAATGATAATTTTAATGTTTTTCCATATAACTGGTATAAAAGTCTCACATTTGAAATCCTCCAGTGGGAGATCTTTTCACAAAAAAATAATATACACAATATACATGTAGTACATAAAGATATATCTAGCATTTCATCATCCTCATATATTTTCTTAATGTTTCCCTGTATTACTCATGTTACGGGTGAGTCTCACATTTTGATTTTATTACTGTACACTTGTCAAGAACAATTTCACATTCTTTCATTTTTCACCATTTGATTAATCTTTAGTTGTCAACTGAAATGTAAACGATTAAGTATTTGATCCACACACACACACACCCTCTCTCACGCACACACACACACACACACACACACACACACACACACACACACGCACACACACACACACACACACACATACACACACACACACACACACACACACACACACACACACACCCTCACACACACACACACACACACACAAATTCTGGGAAGATGATGCAACTTAGTTATAACCGCTACAATCTGTGAACACTATATGTAATATACATGTACGATGTCAACCCAGTACACAGTGTAGATTTACTGAACACCTGCTACAGAAATACACAACATTCCTAGACAGAGCTGGTTTAATGTCACTGGTGTTGATATCAAAACTACCAGTATGTCTTCTGAGAGATTGACTTATTTTTGCTTGAATAAAGTATTGAAAGAACTATATCAATATACTGTTTAGTGAAATAAAATGTCCCCCTCTAAACCCCTAATCCCTCCCTATACCTCACACCCCATTAAACAGTTGACTATTCTCTAGATTCCATTTCCTTAGACATGTGTTAGTGACATACAAACACTTCAACAAACATTAAACCACACCATTCAATCCCCCTTCGATTTCCTGAAGTTAGGAACCAGAAGCTTTAATATTTATGCATATATATACTATAAAGTTTCATCCACAATCATGTCAACCAAAACAGAAGTTAAAATCAATCAGAGTTGTTCAAACAATCAATTACCAGTTAGAATATTTAGCATGTTTACATGATGTAGAATAGAATACTTAAATATTTTCATATGTAAAAAAAATATGTTAAATTTGATATGCTACAAAGACATCAAAGTTTGTCAAAGACATCAAAGCCTATTTTTATTTTCCTAAACCAAGTATACATTATAAGAACACTTATTAAATAATAAACATAATATATAAATAATGTATCTATAGATTTATACTTTTTATAATTAATGTATCCTCATCATAGAAATATTTCTTGTCAAGTTGTAATCAACTAAACATGTAATATGTCATCAAACTGAAAACAATCATTGTAATTTAATTCAGTCATGACTTTCCCAGTAATTATTAAATTATCTAACATATTGTGTACATAGAGTATTGTAAAACAATTAAACTAATTAAACATACTGAACTATAACTGTACATTATTACTTACCAGTCAGAGAGTCTGTATCTACCACTCTGTATAGGTTGACTGTGTTGTTGTCGTATGACCCTACCCACAGTAGGTGTGTTTCATCATCATAACTCAGGCCCTGTGGTCTGTCTATCCCGTGTTGTGGTGTGTGTATCTCTGTCAGATAGTGACCCTCACTATCTAACATCTGTACTGACTCGGTGATCCAATCACACACCAGGATGTGTGACAGCGCGTCAGTACAGATTCCACGTGGTATTAGTCCTGATCTTGATGGAGGACCTGTGTAGGAGAACCGGTAATTACCGTCACGATCTGTCACCACTACACCACGCATAGAGTCAGACACAATAACATCTCCATTGCGGTTCTCTGTGATGTAGAGAGGATATCCATACAGTTCCTGACCTGTGTTGTTGTGGTGTTGTATGGTCTGGATGTTTTCTCCTGTGGAGTTATACCGCACTACCTTGCCTGTCTTTCTATCACGTCTATACATATACATCCCGACCAGCAGGTGTCCAGTGGAGGGGGAGCTGTAGACACACAGTGGTATCCATGGTGATGTGTTGTACTTTATTATGGTAGTCTTTTCTTTGTTCTCTGTAGACAGTTTATTGATGTTATATTCCCTGTCTATGTAGATTAGATCACACTCACGGTTCACACTGTGTCCTCCCACAACATAAACACTACCTATATCTGTCACACGATCTAGTTCTTCTCCTTTAGTGTTTGTCAGTATAAGATTGCCTTTCTCATCACTGATCCAGACCCGGTCTGATGACACACGTGATATGTGATGACACTGACTAACACCAGACAAGGTGACATATTTCTGTAACACTCCTCTATACATCATTGACAGCAGACATCTATTTCCTCTTCATCCTCTGGTTTTATGTTGATTTCCTCAGTCAGGGAGATCTCTCTGTAAATTACAACACATGCAGTGCTAGAATTATTGACATCAAAAACACAGACTCTCTTTACAGTTTTTTTTTTAAATGTACTTCTTTAGATCATTAAATAATTGTCTCTTTAAAATATGATATACAGTATTTACATTAAGTTTAATTATTTGTCTCTAGACTTTATTTTTTTACATTTATTGCCTATTAACAGATTAATATGATTTTATCTACATTTTTATATATCAAATGATATTTGTCTGTCTTCAAAACTTGCATAATATATTATAATTAGATGTCATGACATGTCAAGACAAGTTCACAAGTAATAAGAATTCTGTAATTTCCGTCGGCCCTGAGAACACAACTGTACCTTGTACACTGTACAACTACTGTACAAATACTGTACGTGGTGCAGACGCCTTACTTTAATTGACTGAGGAGAGTCCTTTGTACACAGCTCTGGACTAGAATCTGATCTATATAAAAAAATATATATATTATTAGAAAATCTGTTGGATAACAGTTCAAGATCAACTGACATCAAATTGATATGAATCTGACATGGTATAATTCTTAAATTCATATTTTAAATTGTGTCAATTCAATAACTTACAAATATGTATAAAAGATCAATGAAAATCAAGGGAATATTACATTTATAACTCAATCTTCCTTACTTCAATGAAAAGCCATTTATAGCACTTTATACATGACAACATTAATATAAACAAGAGGTCTCTGTGCCACAATGCTCACCTTTGTCCCTTTGCCCCTCCCCTTTCCCCCTCCCTGTTCTTGAAATTTTGAAAATTGAGAATTTACAACTTTCAGTAAGCTCACTAGCTGATATAAGTTTTATCTTCTCTGGTCAAGTAATTTTTGAGAAGAAAATTTTTAATGAATTTTTCTACATATTTTGATACCAAATTGTGGGCTTATTCTCCGTCCGGGGACCATGATAAAAACAACTTAGAATTATAACTACATGCACATGTATTTAATAAACCTAGTAGTGTATAATCCTTGATTATAACACATGATTTAGACTTGATTAGACAACTGCTAGGAGAGAGGGCTGCATTGCCCTCAGGGCGACATCACTATGTCTTGCCCTATTACGAAGGGGTTGTTTTGCCCTCAAATTTTACTTATTTCTTTTTAATATGTGTATATTTGTGACAGTAAAATATGTATATCGGTTTTAAAGAAAGGTATTTTTATACTAATATTACATCTGAATTTTTAAAAATAAATGCAATGCTAATACATAAAAAAATAAAGTTTTTGAAACGTGTGACAAACGATGCTGCTCCTGACGTAAGAGAGGTAACTCTTGTTAAAATAAAACATATTAACACATTATATTTTGAACACGAAAAGGTTGACTTGTTTATCTGTTTCGGCTGTAAGAATGTACAAATTTCTCTTTATATGCTATGTTTAAGCATGTATTTAAGTTGAAAACTTCTGGCCTAGCCTTTTATGACAGGAAGATTGCTTGAAACTGAAAGTAGAACTCTCTTAAGTTTGGAACCTTCAAATCTTTATATTAAAATGAGCTATGGTAGGAAAGGTTTCAAAAATACATGTTAATTTCTTCTAAATGGTCAAATTTTTTCTCATCATCGCTATTCTCCATTCGTGATTATTTAGTCACTTTCGTCAAGCATTACATCTTTACCTCATTTACGAAGATTGAAAACAAAAGTGGATAGTTCTACTGAATGGTTATTTCATTTTCTTGCCACTAGATATGAATTGAATGTTTTAAAACTTTTTTCCAATATATATGTATGCATTCCATTAGACAAAATTGTCTGGTTTTATTATAATACATGATATAAACAACTTACATCATATCGCTGTTTTGACCAATATAATGTTGACCCTAGGATGGTCTCGACCAGTAAGGCTTGGGCTGATACCATCCGCTAAGGCTGATATACCAACGGCCGAGATCAAAACATATACAGCAGTGTGATATTCTACATATATCAGGGAGCTTACTTGTAAGTTTCATGTTTTTTTTTTATTCTTTTTTTCCCTCTCAAAATTATTGCATAATTACATGTAAAACTTTGATCCTCTATTTTGCCCCCCCCCCCCTCCCCTACCTCAGGAGCCATGATTTGAACAATTTAAAGATTGTACATATTTTAATTTTTTTTAAATATATTTTTTTTCCTCTAGAGTATTGGAATAATAATCCCAGATATAAAACTTTGATCTTTTATTGTGGAGCCATGATTTGAGCAATTTAGATTTTGTTTTACAGTTCTAGAGTTAAGGGACCTTACATGTAGGTTTTCTACTTTTTGGCCTAATGCTTAATTCTTAACAGACTTTTTATCTTCCTATTTAAAACTTCGCTCCAATAATGATAGTATGATTCCACACTGTCTTGAATATGTTTACCTTCTTTTTAATTATCTCCTCTAGAATTTGGACTTGACCCTCAAACAAATTATAATTAATGCAACACTACCAAATATTCTTTACAAAGACTTTGGTAAAATTGGCCCAGAAGTTGAACGTTCTCCAAAACATAAATAAATAAAAATAAATACAACTGTATGTTAAAAGTTTACGGACAAACTGACAGACTGAGGCCGGGCAATGATGGAGATCAGAAACATTCACAAGCTTTCAGATTATAGATGAACTAATAACAAAAGTAATAAAGATATATATACCACAGAGATTTTGGTTATGTAGAGTGCATGGGACCTTGTGTCTGTGTCATTAGGATCTGGGAGACAACCAGTACAATCAAAATAATGCTGCTTTATAACAGTCTTGGAACAATCTGTGTTTAATAAAGACATACTGTCATTATTGCAATTAAATCTTCAACATCATTATTAAGTTTTCTACAAGCAATAAAAATAATGTTCCATTACTGGCAAAGCAATCTTTAACTGATGATCTGTTTAAAATCAATTTCAAGAATACATGGATCTAGAAACTTTTAAAACTTTAGATGAATAGATAATCATATTTTTTAAATTTTAGGCCAATGTAATAAATCTGTACAGTAGTTTCTCAGAAACCTGTTTTGGGGGCGGAGGTGCGTACCCTTTTAAAGTATTTACTAATATTTCAAGAAGACAAAAAGTGCTATGCTTTTAAAAAAATTTAAGATTCTGATGCACAACATATTTATAAAACAATATTTTATCAGCAAATTTTTTTTATAAAGTATTGATAAAATAGAAAGCAATCAAAGAGGGATAACATCTGCTAAAAAATCCCATATGAAACTTTGCCATATTTTGCCTGAGAAACTAGATTATTTTTTTTTGCATTAGTCATATACTAGTAAACATAAAAGGAGAACATGAAAACTGTAAATATATGTATTCTTCCTCTACACCGTTATCCATCACAATTTGTAGAACCTGTCAAAATAAAATCAAACTTTTTCACATATTTACATGGTAAGTAGATAAACCTTCACAAACTAATAATAATTATCATCATTATTTAATATTAAATTCTGGTTGTAACGCTGTATTTGATTGGATAAAAAATTTACTTTATATCGTATGAAATGGGTTGCCTACAGTACAGGCCACGAGTTTTCCGCAACGCTCGGTGGAAAAAACACCGTGTGAAACGCTCTGTGTTACACCGTGTACACGGTGTAGCACGGTGTGTGTGGATTTGAAATATACAGGTAGGCACACCGTGCCGCACCGTGTCTAGAAAATCTCAGCTAGTGCCCTCCGTGTCGCACCGTGTCCAGTAAATTTCGTTCCGTTGCATGTCCAGAAAATTCTCCTCCAAGCTGCATCGTGTAAATAGTATTACAGACAAAATCGTTTGTTTCTGATGAAAAATTTGATAATAAATTTTGATGACAACTTTGGTTATGTATATATAAAAAAACGTTTTTATTCTACCAGATATTGGAATTCGAATGGCACACATGATATTGAGATTAGATATCGGTAAAAAAAAAAAAAATTAAATGATTTTCATTTGAATTAACTATGTGTCTAGAAATTTATATTTTAGTAAAATTATTCATCCACGTCACAAATCAAAATTATGAATTTTACTTTAAATGAATAATTTAATCTCATATGTTCACGTAACAAAGGAAGACGAAATGGCGTCAAGCTGCATTCGTGTCGCATACACTGACATACATAGTACAGTATAAAATTAAATCGGAGCTGTGTTTATGTTCATGGTTTTAACACGATCCAAGCATTTCAATGTATATTCCTTATTAAAATACATTTATTTTGTTCATCTTGAATTATTCTGAATGTGAATGCGAAAATCGTCAGCAGAAACACGAAATTAATGCAATAATTTCAAAGCGTATTTCACGTAACAGCAAACATTATTTTCATAGAGTAGTATTCACCCCGTTATGTTTTTAAAATCCATTCAGTGTAAGTAGCTATTTTAATTCGTTTGTCTTTCCTTGTAAAGTGTATAAAAGCTTAAAAAGCTATACCAGAGAGAGAGAGAGAGGAAGAGAGACTCATACAACCCCCTTTGAACATATAGTCTGTAATTTTTTTTTAATTCTTCGTTTTATTTAAGTTACGGAGGTCACAATTAATCATTCTATAATTCTATTTAATTGCCACAACTTTTGTTTATATTCAACCCATTTAATGCAATTAATTTGTTCTCTGTATATGCTGTACGCACAAAATTTTCGTGCATCACCTGCCAATCAAAATCCCATGACGCTAGGTGACCTTGAAAGTCTGTTCACGCGGAAAGAATTTCTCTTGTGATTTGAAACAATCTTATGGTCAGTTCCGAGTTCACACCTGTTCAAAAATATATTGGGTCTCTGCCGGTGGGCCAGGGGCGCCGTATGTTTATCACGCCTTTCAAATTCTTTTGCTCTGACCACAGCAAGTGTATACATGTAACACACTCAACTGATATGCGAAATTCATCTTCCAGGTTTCACTACAACAACAATTATAAACTTACATGTATTTGTTAATTTATTTATCCTTTTTCAGACACAAATAAGAATGTATCCCGTAGATTAAGATTAAAAAAAAAGTAACATAAATTTGCAGACTTCTGATAAAGTTTTAACTGGCTGATTCGTATCGCATTTTTAGAAGGGGGGTTGGGGGGTTGGGTTTAAAAATCGCTAAATATCTATATGTTTTCTCAAACCGTTTTTTTTTCTTTTCACACGATATATTTCAGAATGAAGTAATATTCGCCACATTTCATTTGCCAAAAATTCGGCTGTGATTTTTGTATTCAGCGTGTTTACTAACTAAAGTTTATCACTATTTTAATTAATGAAATTATTCAGATTATTATCTCTGCCTGTTCAGTGGATTTTCGAGTTTAATATTTATCTCCATATTTTACATAATTACAGATTTTTAGTGTTAGTCTAACTGCAATAATCCTCATCTGAACCTGTCCAATGATTCGCAGAGTATCGGTATCAAAGAGCAGAATTAATGTGCGAGTCTGATACTTTTTTTAAAATTTAATCTACACACAGTAAATGTACATTTAATTTCTTACAAAATAATTAATTCACTTTGTATAATCACGCATCTGATATGTAATACGTAGGGAAAAACGATCTTGTATGAACGATTTAATTGAACACAGTTAAAATCAAAATCGAAAGTAGAGACAATCAAGTAATTCATTTATGAAAGCGTGTTTCCTCTTAATGTAATATAATAATAGTCTATTGAACTTTTTATGACTAACGTAATAAGTATTTAACTTGAAACGTGACTGTATATTTTTTTTTTGCCTGACACGAGTACGTTGTTATTAAGTTTTAAGGCATCTTATTAGTTTAATTATCTGTATGCGATAAATTACCAATATTGATTTATGGAAAAAGTAAAACAAATATTTCGAAAGAAAGTTGATTTAATCTTATTTAAAAAAAGGCAATAAGAATGTTTAAAATATTTATCATTAGAACTGTGACAAACCGTGTTACACGGTGCACAGAAACGCTGACTTCAAAGACGCCGACAAGGTTCGAGGTCCACGCTAAAGCGTGGACTTGCGGTCCACGGGGCCCCGTGTTTTTTGCGGAAAACTCGTGGCCTGTACTGTACGTTACAATGACTTGCGTCAAAAACGTATCAATCCGCCTGACGTTATATTCAAATTTTGTACAAATTATTTGTTTAAAAGTTTTAAAAATATTTTTTATATTCCCATTGTTTACTTTGTTCCCGTATTATGGCTCCACACTATCCTAATTATTCCCCTTTTTTTTAATCATCTCCCTTTGGAGATGAAAATTGGCCCTTCATTGAAGAATTTTAAATCCATTGTAACCAAAGATTCTTTGTACCAACTTTGGTTCATTTTGTCCCAGTATTTGTATGTTCTCAAATAGCAACAAAAATTTATAAATCACAGACGGACAACTAAGCATACAGACAAACAGAGCAAGACAATGGGTGATCAGAAAAGATCACAAACTTTCAAATTAGGTCAATGAATAGTAAAAGTGAAAAAAGAAGTGTATACCTACAGAGATTTTCTTTAGTTATGTAGAGAACTTGGAACCCTCTGTCTGTGTCATTAGCACTTGGGAGATAACTGGTACAACCAAAATGATTATGCTTTATTACATTCTTGAAACGATCTGTTTAAAAAAGATGAACTGACATTATTTTATTTCATTCTTTTAAACACATTAAAAAGTTTGCTTAATACAGTATTACAAATTTAAATTTTATAATGTTCTTCAATTGGGATGCAGAATTTACAGATACAAGTTTCAAATTAATTTGCATAGAATAAGAACCAGCAGGTTTAAAAACTTTGTATGCATAAGTAGTGTTTTATTCACCTTTAGGCCAAAAAATCTTAGTTTTCTCAGACACTTCATCAGATAAAACAATGCCACATCAATCTTTATTCTCAGCCTGAAAGGGTAAGAAATTGATAACATAATTTTTCCAGTTAAACTAGAAATAAGTCCATAGGACATGAATGCTCCGCCGAGGATATATCAGTAAAGAAACATGAAAATGTGTATGTGTATAAAATTTGATCAGAATATCTTGAATAGTGATACGGCTGAATTGCTTGTTTGGAAAATATAGGTCAGATCCAGCATCCGAAGCAAGTCTAGTAGTGTCCATCTCTAGATGCATCATCCATGCAGGTTTGGTTCAGGTAGGGCTTATAGTTACTAGGGAATAAAATGTAGGTCAGATCCAGCATCCGAAGCAAGTCTGGTAGTGTCCATCCCTAGATGCATCCTCCATGCAAGTTTGGTTCAGGTAGGGCTTATAGTTCCTTAGGAATGAAAATGTATGTCAGATCCAGCATCCGAAGCAAGTCTGGTAGTGTCCATCCCTAGATGCATCATCCATACAAGTTTGGTTCAGGTAGGGCTTATAGTTACTTGGGAATGAAAATATAGGTCAGATGAAGCATCCGAAGCAAGTCTGGTAGTGTCCATCCTTAGATGCTTCATCCATGCAAGTTTGGTCCAAGTAGGGCTTATAGTTCCTTAGGAATGGCCTGCTCCAAAAACTTTAACCTGGTCACTCATCTCGAAAATGTTGGTCAGATCTAGCATCCGAAGCAAGTCTGGTAGTGTTCATCCCGAGATGCATCATCCGTGCAAGTTTGTATCAACATGTGAACTTTGGTAACACAATCTTGAATGGCATGTTTAAAACTGAGCTAATCACTAATTTAAGAAAAGTGAAGTCAAGGTCAAAGGAAAGGTCAAGGTAAAAAAATGTTGATGCAGTTGCATAGCTCTCATCAATATCTATCAGCATATGAAGTTTGATGAAAATATCTAGGATAGTTTCTTTGAAACTTAGCATTGAACAGAGCTAAACGCAAAGTGTGACGGAAGAACGGAAGACGGACATGACAAACACTCTATGCCCCGGCCATATTCATGGCGGGGCATAAAAATGAGTTATTCAACTTCCCCGTAACTATTTTGTTTCTTCATACTAGAGTATGTTTCTTTTGCAACAATGCCTTATCAGTAAACATTTTACAAAGTATTGATTAACATAATTTTACGTTTATTTAATATCAAATAATACATGTACAAGGATATATAATAGTAAGGAGTCATTCTTTGCTGACAAGAAAAAGAGAGCTGGGGCTATCACGAAAAAAATAATTGTTTGATTTATATAATGTACTCCAGATCATATTTTACAGGGTAAGTAGATAGGTAGATAGGAAGATAAGTATTGTTTTCTAATTATCTAACACATTGATAACTGTCGGTTAGATTACTGACTGAGACATAATTATTTTTTTAATTTTTTTTCTCATTTCAATGTATACATGGAACAGCTAATCAGTTTTAATACTTGTTGATATCAAAACTAAAAAAATAAAACATTTTAACTTTAAAAACCCTATAGGCAATCTGTATGTTAAAGGAACCAGAAAAATGGTAACGATAAAAATTTAAAATGCTGAGAAAAAAAATAATTGGGTAAGTACAGTACTTGGCCATAAGTGAGTCATAATCTTATTTTTCCACTATATATTTCATTGAAAAACGCATTTTTCTAAAATATTATTAAAGTCTCATTTGTTGTTTCTTTTAAATGTCTAAAACACCATAAAATGCAGGATTTGTTGTAGTTTTTTCACATTATTTCAAAATAGTTTCAACTTTATGCGTTACCGAGAAATCACAGGTCAAGTGCAAAACAAAAATTTTAAGATTTCAATTTGTTAAGAAACCATAGTAATTTGAGGTTTGAAAATTTTGTCTTGACAATATTTTATAATTTATTCTCAATAGTTTAAGGTCAAGATCTAGTAAATGACTTTAGAATAACTTTTCAGTGCTAAATCCATTATGACGTCATAATCACTTTCAACTTTCTTTTTCCCGTACTTTACGACTCTAATAGAATTATGTAGAAAATAAAGTATTTCCATGGAATTCAATTTGAAATCACATGAAAAGTAGTGCCGATACCTATTTTAGATTTGACATTTTTTTAAATTAGAGACTAAGAACATACAAATTACCGTTTTCTGAAAAACTGTAGGCAATCTGGATACATTTTCTTTGCCTGATACGGAAAAAACTCCCATTCTCAATACTGGTTTTCTTAATTTTTCATTGAAAATGACAGTTTAAAATATGGGTTTTCATCTTGTTTTTCTACAAATTATGCCCCGAAACATCTATTTTGACCAAGCTAATATTATAAGGCATCATTAAAGGAATTAATTTCTTAAATTTGAAAAATCTGTAGGCCCTTACATTTACTAGATCTTGACCTTAAGAATCCTTTTGTTTATCATTTAAGGTAAGAAAATTTGAATAATTCTGCATGTTTCAGTGAAAAAAATCATAAAAATTGAGCTAAAATTGACTTCACAACAAGTTTTTATAAAAATAGGTTTTTCAATGAAATATATAGCGTAAAATTAAAATTATGACTCACTTATGGCCAGGTACTGTAGGTATGATTTTGATGGGTTGGTTGGAGTACATTAAATAAATATTTTTTTTTAATTGGCCTATTAACACTGCTTCACAAAAAGAACCTGTATATGCTACCTTGCACTGTGTACATAATGTTTGACTTGAGAATCAAGATGAATACTGTATACAGGGAAATTTTCGCCCCGTTTTATTTTCGCCCCTTTCGCCCTATCCTCTATAGGGCGAATTTAAAACGGGGCAAATTTGTTTTACAGTGTGAAAGGGCGAAAATAACAAGGGGCGAAGATAACCCTGTATACAGTATTTTTTTTTGCCTAGGTCATGTACCAGCACACAAAAAATGAAAATGTGGAAACCTGTACATATAGGTCTATATATTCTTCTTTTATACAGCTATCCGTCACAATCTGGAGAACCTGTAAAAATAAATCAAACATAAAATTACGATAAGTTTCTCACATCCTGGCTTTTAAATAGATACAATACCTGCGCAAAATCATATTCAAAGCCCCTCCAACCCCCCAATGCTACGTGCCCAAAATAAATTGTCAGTGATGATAAACTGTAAGTATAAGATACGGCAGAATTAATTTCTTAAATAGACGAGGTTAATTCTACTTGATTTGCGCATGCATTTTCACGAAGCGACGTTTCAGCGATGTTAAAATGACGTCAAATTGGGCTAGAATGCACAACTGCTGGTAAAGTAGTCCCCCCTTCCACGTAAAACAGCGTTGTGTGTTTAAAAAAAATAAAGGATGGAGAGAAATTTCTTTCTTGGTGTAAGATTTATTTAATTTTGAGAAACAATCATTTGTTGATGCTATGTAAACGCACTGCGACTTGTAAACTATGTAGTTGGATAAAAATTTCCTATTTGTGTGTTTTGATATGCCCTCTTTCCACTACAATAAAAGGCTCCCCCGTTTTTCCTTTTCCTTTTTTTTAAAATGAGGAATGAAAATTGCCTGATATAGGTGAAAAACAAAACATTTCACGGATTATGTTTACTTTGTCAATTCCTTTGTTTATTTGGTAGTTTAGTATATAATTGTGTCTAAAAACAGGGAAAATGGTCCATATTTTGAAAGTGACCCCATTTCCCTAAAAATGAAGCCTCGTGATTTTATACAACTGCAGATCTGTAGCCTGCTGGTTTATGAAACTGATACGAAGACAAATTTGGCTTTACAAACTTACAAGATTGGATTTACAAATTAAGAGGAAATAGACACATCTTCCCTGACTTTTACTTCTAATACCGTTGGCGTTGAGCCGGGCTGCAGGTTGAACAGACGGCATTTTTGCTCACAAGGGTGCGTTCGATAGTGAACGCTCATATTCGGAATGTTTCGGGGCACAGTGACACATTGTCACCATGGTCCTGGTGCAAAAAAGACTAATTGAACACTAACATCGTTTAGAGTTTTGATTGTTTCTTTACACAATATTTATTATTATTATAAATATTATTCATTGGCGTCGGAAAGAAATTGAAAAAAAGGGGAGAGGCTAATTGAAAGAGAAAAAAATTAATCCTGAAAAAAAAAACTTGACAAACCAAAAAAGTAAATTCTCCAAACGAAAAAAAATCTTATTTCTATGGGGAGGTGGTGAGTAGAATTAACGTCTTTCAGTACCATTTTTTCTTTCACCCTATCGCTTACCCTTCTTTGACTACACTGAAACCTCTGCTTGTTGAAAGGGGGGCTTAAACCTACGCCCCAATGTTCAATGCCTATATTGTTTATATCTGTGCAAAAAAGCCCACCCCTCCGGTTTCGATGCCTATGTTCTTATAAGTATTATATAATTGTCCGTTTCGTGCAAACTGCATAGGCACCATTACACATTTTTCATAAAAAAAAAATAATGACCCATACCTTATTATTCTGCTATTAAAAATATATAACGTCAAGTGCCTGTGGTTCCGTGCTGTATAAATAATTTGTTCTTTGCTCTTTCATCTCATTCCCAAGCCCCGGAAAAATGAAATGTTTCTGAAACCAAGTTTTTTATCTTAGTAATAAAACCCGGGGCTCCTGGATTTTCTCCAGTGAGGTGCGAAACCAACTAAACTACTTGGCCACAAGCAATCCATCTAACTACCACATCCCTCTCTTCTTAAAAATATTCGCCCTCTTAGATGCCAACCCAGGATCACCCCTGCGGTGTTCCACCTGTATTTTCCAGGCAATGGCATGGCACCAAATATTGCAGGAGAGAAGAAAAATACGATTGACGAGGGTTTTATATCAGTAATTTTCTGTCGATACATGCATTGTTTTTATATGATTTAAGTGAGTAAATACTCCATTTCTTTAAATTTAAATTAGAAAGAAAATAAATTTTAATATTGTACCACCGTCATGTGATAACAACACGTATGTGGTAAAGTTAACGAATGTTTACTGATATACGGGATTACTAATGTGTTTCCGTGCTTGACAAACCAAAAAGTCAAATACGAGTGTGGATTGTAAAAAAACCCCAGAATATCACATTTATATATTTTACTGACAAGCGCAAGCGCTAAAATTTATTTGCGCCAATCCATTCCCACTTGCGTTTGCTCTAAAATATGTATGCGCCAAATTTTCTCGTTTTACAGTATGGCCGTGAGGAACCGGGGGCGGGGGGGGGGGATAATTTGAATTGCTGATATTTAATATACTATAGGGAACAAACAGTTTACTATAGAAAACATGTAGTAATACGATAGAAAACATAGCTACATTTGTATAATAATGCTCGTGTCCCCTCAATTGAAACGTCTGATGACCTTTTTGTTATTGCTTGTCAAGGAATGAATGTTTGGTAGTTGCAATGTGATAGTGCCCCCTTCTGAAACGTGTATGGCTGTCCATAAATAATACTTCAAATTTACCACAAAACTATTACTGTAATTGGAATATAATAAAAATAATATTTAAAAAAAAAAGAATGAATGAACTAAAGCTCAAACACCTCGTGTTTTATATTATCTTAACAGAGCTATAAGAAGTTCTGATCTGATGATTGAGACACTGTTCATCGTAAATCTGATTAAATAATTTTATTCTAACTTCTGTAAATAAAACCTTTCTCGCTTATATTTTTTTCTTCAATGAATACACTGCTCAAAATTTCTGAGCTAGATATATTAAACTCAAGTGTCCTGTTTAACGTGTGTAACTTCTTCTCCCGACACAAATTAGCACATTCCTCCTAGCTGTTATTCTAGTCAGCGCCGCAACACATGACTTATTTATTCATGTTATTCTACCACGATTATTCAAAACATGAAAGGAAGCCGTCGGACATTATTCTCCAATAGATCACGAACGTCATCAAAAAATGATCAGATCAGAAACATGTATCAAATTAAAAAAATTCAAATGCATGTTTGGCTGTAGAATGAAATACTTGTTAAGACCGCATCGATATGTCGTCTTTATAAGAAATAAACACTGTAAATTTCATAAAGTTGCTGATGAAGACGGTTTTTATAGCTAAGCGGGGCTATTCCACAGACCTCCCTACACATTAAACAACGTGATTTTAGCAGTAAAACAGGAACATGGTTTTGTTATTGTAATTCGTTTTAACTGATCAATACATATAACGAACAAATTTGTAATTTAAAAAAAGCTATTTTCAATGTAACGAAAGCTCAGATCGTCTGCATTCCTAACACAGGTAAGCAAACAAAGTGTACTTCTGGTGTTAAATAAACCAGCGTAATCGAGACATGGTGACCTAATTCGTTTCTCTATAGAGGAAACGATCAGCCGTATTCATCGGTCTTGAATTGAATAATGTCCTTGTTGTCGTGAATGATGCAGAATAACCTCCTCGGTCTCGGTATGTTGTTTGAAATATAAAAGCCTCGGCTAACGCCTCGGCTTTTATCTATAACAACATTTCTCGACCTCGGAGGTTATTCTGCAACATTCACGAAAACGCGGACTTTATTTCTTAATTAGATGCAGTAGATCTGTGTGTTTTGCTTTTCAAAATACTTCCGTGTCAACAAACATAAATCCAACATTCAATTTTTTTTAGATTCTAGGAACAAGGAAGCAGTAGACAATCAATAAATCAATAAACAAATCGGTCAATCAATAAATAAGTGAATTCCTCATTGAACATTGAATCGGGTATCATCCGTGAAATTAGGGTATAACTATCTTCTAATTTGTTGCGACCGTTAAATCAGCATTAATGGTCGCAAATACCAAAATAGAAGAAGGTTATTTCCATTCTAATGCAATTCACGCATTTTGTTTGGTGTTTACGTCTTATTTTGTTGATTTCTTTACATGAAATACGTCACGGGGCATAGTGTTTTTGCCTTGCTCTTTTATGACGTCACAATGAAAAGTTTCCTGCCTCGATAATGCTCGTTTTACTGCAGTGCATTACCCAGTCAAAAGGTGTCTTACAAAATAATTGCATTAGAATCAGGTATAATACCCGATATTAGGGTATCGTTGAATCCTCAAAATCGGGTATACCGTGCAACTTTCTGTAAAAACAAAAAACAAAGCAACAACGCATTATGCCAGTTAGTGTTACGTGCACATCAGTATCTTCAGATTTTATTCTTATTGAACCAAATTTATATGGTAGTCTTACAAGTTTAAAATCACATGACCAACACACTGGTGCTCGTGGACAGGAACCCCCTACCCCCACGAATATATAACCCGGGTCCAAAGATATTTTTATTCATCTTTTTCATAATTTTTTTTCTTTAAGTGCACATTTACAATGTATTCCATGCTTCTGATTGATTTTGTGTGCAAACACAGAAGAATCCCCTATACACTAAGCATGGAAAGAGTTCAAATTTTGTGGTACTTATATGCAGTTAGAATTATCTGCCCTTTTGATTTGATAGTAAAAAAAATTGGATTCTGCAATGAAATGACCTATTGTAATCAGTTCAAGTATTCCTGTTTAAGTAAGAATCGGTTATATAAATCTCAAATACTTTGTTGTCTTTTGATTTTTTTTTTCTGAAAAAGAGTGAATAGGAAAAATGACATTTCATCTTTTTTGCTGTAATTTTCTTTTAAAAGTCTAAAAGAAAAAAAAAAACAGGAGTGTGTAAAGTATATTACAGTTTGTCAATTTCCTGTTTTAGGCCGGTTGACTCAATTTCTACTTTCCTTCAACAAATATCACTGAAATAAACTGACATATTTCCATTTCTAATTGTTTTCTCTGTGGTAACTCTTTGAAAGTTTTCGGAGCTTATTTCTTGATAATTCTGCCGGAATGTAAATTAGGCAGGTCGATAGGTCAGGAGCTAATGAGGCCTAATACGCAAGCAAATCTTGTGCGCATTTGTCTCTTTGTCTGACGCTAAGCTAGGAATAGGATGCCAAATATGCATGTAAATCTCGTGCAGCTGCCTATGTGTTTTTTTTCAGTGGGCGAGGACTATCGAAATTGGCATGGAAGTCCTCCTGTAATTATAGACTATGTCTACATTTTTAAAGTCTAAATCTACAATTTTATTTCACAATGAAATGGAAATATAAAAATCACTGTCTAGTTTTGTGTATGCCAGGGACATCAACAATTTTTTAATTTCATGGGATAATTTAAGCATAACGGGCTTCGCCCGTTATGCAAATTATCCCATGTTTCCCACTATTGTTGATGCCCTGGCATACTCTCAAAACGAGACAGTGATTCCTTAAATAAACAATAACGCTGAAAAGTCCACAAGGAAATTAACTTCCTTGATCACGTGGTAGATATTAACTATGATGCATGGATGTTCTGTTATTTCCCTCTCAGTATCATATGTACTGTAATTAACACTGAGTAACTGCTAATAAGCAACAACTATTTATAAAGTCAACTTCTATTTAAAGTCTATTCAGTTACCTGCAGGAGTTAATTATTTATCTTGCAGTTATGTTAAGTGGTAAAATGTTTGAGGTATATATATAGGCTAAGGTTATTGATTATTAAAATCATGTGCAAAAGCAAAAGAATGGTATTCTAAAGGACTTCATCTACATTTTCAAATATCTCATCTGTGTGTCTTTAAACATCAAATATTTCATGCTTAACTGGTTCATCTCACGAGAAACAAAGAGTAGCGTTAGTGACACTCCATATATCCCCAAAACATGAATTGAACACTGTAAATGATCTTTTATAAAATATCAACCGCAATTTTATGGAACCTGTCAAAGGCACTTGTTTCGGAAATAAATTGTGATCCATAGTAGAATAATAACACAAGGTATCTAACTCTAAATTACACGGAATACCCCTTCCTTCAGAATCGTGCTCATTTACACTTTCAGAGAAAAGGCAGCGGCAAACTGTTTATACCTATGTCATCTATGAAGATTTATGTACACAACCATATATGGCTTGCTTGTCTTTGTTTTCTTTAATCTCTGTAAACAGCGTCAAATAGAGCTGTTAACTCTAAGTATATCTTGTACATTTATAACATTGTAACTTTATTTTTTTTATACTTTCAAAGACATATTCTACAAATATTAAAAGAAATTTTCTCATTTCACCAAGGCCAACACTTTGAGAAGAAAAGAAATCCCAGCATGACTCAAAAGTTATTTTTAGGCTGATGTCTGTGACTGTTAATCCCAACTCAATAATCTGGGAACAATCGAACAGACTTTCAAAAAAATTGCCGCAAACAAAGGACGATGTCTTAATCTAATATAGTTTTAAAAGTTACCACGTTAAAATTTTGATTTTAAAACGTAAATATTTTGCATGTTTGGACATAGCTAGTGATTTTATGGTTAAGCTCGTAAAAATCATCGCGAAAAGTAACCCTATTGATATAGTACTTATAAAAGTTTATTTCAACCCCTTTCAAAGGTCATCCGACCTAAAATCACAAGTATCAAATATACTATCATTAGTATCTTATATATTTTACTACATCTTATATCTGGCTGCTAGACCTTGTTTTTTTTTTGTTGTTGTTAAAAATGTAGTCTTTACATTAAAGTGCACAAAGTTTAATGTTTCCAGTCTCTAGTATAAGTAAAATCATTCATTCAGTGAAATATAATCTAAGTACCTTTATCGATTTTCATTGATAATCTCAGTCATGTGATGTATGTAGTAGAAGAATGGAGATTCTTCTTTATGTGTTCTTTATATTTCCTTTTCATCAGTTCTTCAAATATTTTTTTCTATTTCCACTAAAAAAATTCAATCAATCAATTCATCAAAACAAAATATACTTCATATATAATATATATATACTGTAAATCTCGATTCTATAAAGTTGTGAACAATCTTAAGCTTACAACCACACATACTACATTGTAGGTTCTACACACGTATTTAAAAAAAAAAAAAACGGATAAAAACTGGTTTGATGTGACACTGATATCTTAGTCACATGATATATGTATCAGATAAATGTAGCTTCTTGTTTTAGTTTTTTCTGAATACTTTTAAAAAATATTTCCTTGTTTACAAAAATATAAAACTTCAAACGTTTATATTAAAAAAAATAAAAAAATACAGTGAATTAGTCAATGAACTAAACTAAACATTTTTTCATAATAAAATGTTTTATGACTTTGAGACTTAAAAAGTCATATCCTCTCTCATTTACAAGAAAAAAAATTCTATGAAAAAAAAAATATTTTGCTTATCTTTATTCAAGCCTCTTTTTTTAAAAAAAATATTTGTGTGTTGGATATATAAGAATGATAAAATGTAGTCAGATAATATTTATTTGCATATATATGATTTCGAATGATGTTACAAATCAATAAATGGTAGAAGCGGTTCTTTAATTAAACACTATTTCCTAAGAAATGAAAAAAATGTATACAACACAATTTTTGTCAGGAAAAGGGACATGATATTCTGTCTGCATTTGAAGATCTTTGCTAGTATTTACTAGTATATATGCTCGTACACCTTTTCATATAAAATTTCATTGAGTAGACCAAATTTAAATATACTTGGCCTGTGCTTAATGTTAGTTTTGACCACGATCGCCATTAATTAGTTACTATTGTACGTGAACAGAGGTAATCCTCTGACCTTTTTTTTAAATATTCTTTAAATGGAAACAAATTTAAAATTAACAAATAGACTCTCTCGAAACTAAACAAAATATGACAGATCAAATTGTATCGAACAGTTTCTTGTATAATAATGAAAAGAACAGACCATATTTAAAAGAATGTTTGTTTGCCCTCTCACGACTTAGAGTTAAACCATTGGGTCTGTAGGTAAGTGGAAATGTTTTTTTTTTCGAATAACAAAATGAGGAAATTCTGGGGAAAATTTTTTTAAATATAATTTCTTGCCGGCAAAAAACAAATTGAGTTAGGCCACCTTTATCAGTTTGAGAGGGAGTTGCAAACAAACAACTTCACAAAGTTGACCTACGTTAAATTATTATTATTTTTTTATATTTAATATTATATTATGATATATTTCTTTTACATAGGGGCAAGGAAAAGTTGAATTTCTGTTGAGTTTAAAAGATAATCTATACACTAAGCATGGAAGGCGTTCTAATATCTTCGTACTCATAATGAAATTAAATAAACTGAAATCTGCAGTGGAATAATCAACTGTTATCAATACTCTATTATTTTAAGCAATATATTATACCTAGATGAAGTAATTAAATACTAAATAAAGAGATTTTTCCCTGTTAAAGTAAAAAACCGTTATTTCTT